>NC_054380.1:79321980-79414480 GCF_017654675.1 Xenopus laevis
GGTCATTTAGGTGAGGAAGTAGTGAATTGCCCCACAATGCAAGGTTAGGTGACAGGCGTGGTACTGGGTGGCCCAGGAGTTTTAGCGCCATGGACCATGCTTTGTGTGGGGTGGTGAGAGTGCTTGGCAGAGTCGTCATGTCGGAAGGATGCCTGTAGGGATAGGTACCAAGTCCCTCAATCGAGAGGAGGATGGAGGCTTGAAGGATCATGTTGGGATTGTAAGGTTTGGGAGAGAAACACCATTGCAGATAGTAAATCTGGAAGGCCAGGTAGTAGAGGTAGAAGTGTGGGAAGGCAAGTCCCTCTTTTATAATAGGGGCTGTCAGTCTTTCCCAGGAAATACGGGGGGTCTTCTTGGCCCAAATAAATGGAAGTATAATTTGTTAAGTTTCCTAAAAAAGGAACGGGGAATGGTAAATGGGGTGTTATGGAATACATACAGAAGTTTAGGTAGATAAATCATTTTGATGATATTTAAACGGCCTCATGGTGTCAGTGGGAGATTTGCCCAGTGTTTACGGGTACCAGAGAAAGAATCAATGATTGGGTCTAGATTGTATTGTATAAAGGAGTGAGTTTGTGCGTACAGGTATGGGACCTATTATCCAGAATGCTCGGGACCTGGGGCTTTCTGGATAATGGATCTTTCCGTAATTTGGATCTTCATACCTTAAATCTACTAGAAAGTCATATAAACATTAAATAAACCCAATAGGCTGGTTTTGCCTCCAATAAGGATTAATTATATCTTAGTTTGGATCAAGTACAAGCTACTGTTTAATTATTACACAGAAAACGGTAATCATTTTTAAAAATTTGGATTATTTGATTATAATGGAGTCTATGGGAGACGGCCTTTCCGTATATTCGGAACTTTCTAGATAACGGGTTACCGGATAACGGATCCTATACCTGTGTATGAATACCCAGGTATTTGAAAGAATTGGTCCACTTCAGGGGGTGGTAATGCTGGGGGATTAGAGTCAATGGTGAACACACACACAAACTGCTCCTCAATGCCTGGGTGCTGGTTATAAAATAATAGATATTTCTAACATAAAAAGAACCGCACCGCTAGTGAAAAAACTTGGTTTCTTTATTCCTTCAACGTTTTGGCTCCTTACTCAAGCCATCATAAGGAATAGATATATATATCTATCTATATATCTATATATATATATCTATCTATATATCTATATATCTATATATATATATATATATATATATATATATATATATATATATATAGATATAGATGGTAGATACACACATACAGTACATACATACATACATATGCAGACTCAAAGTAACAAGGCTTGAATCATTCTTAGGTAGCCCTTAATTTGTTTTCTAATCTCTCCGATTTTGCTACTTAGTTTGATTGATGCTTCACTGTCTAGTCCCTGAATGTTTATTATCTCTGAAATAATTTGTAAGGCATGATAAGGAACCAGAAGACGTAAATAGATAGAAGTACTGTGCCTAACAGGAAATAGAATTCTCTGTACGTTCACAAAAAAGTGAATACATTTAGTTCTTTCTACAGCATAAATAAAACATATCCAAAGGTTGTACTGATCTGAGACTAGTATGCATTCTATGAATGATTTGTATACACAGTATGGTATCTTATCGTAAATTGGTAGATGCAAATGAAATGCATGTTACTAGGAGATAAGGTGAGAAAGTATTTAGGAAGCAGGCTATTCTATAATCCTTGTTTTTTTTTATAACATGGATATATTCAAACCCAGTTCTGATTTCAGTTTAAGAATTAAAATGTCCCCAGGTTGACATAACTTGGTCTGACAAGTATTGTGGGGTTTTCAAATGGTATTTTCTTTTACATAAGGATAAAATGCAGATTTATCCTTTTGTTGTACAGAAAATTAATAGTTTAAAGGTTATACAGTAATTATCCCTATGCTTTATTTATAGCTCACCATACAGGAAAATTGTGAATACACTTTTGAAAATTAAGGGTAGATGAGCCAAAAAGAAAACAAGGCTTGATAAACTTGATGGTGTTAGACAGTTAGAGTAATAAACATTCACTTAAATCCCTGTTTTTTTATTTTTAGATTAAGAAAGTCCTATATGTGTATTTATTTGTGTATATGTATTTGTTTTCTGTATCATTTCTCATTTTATGACTAGAGTACATAGCCTCTCCATACTCATGTCATGACAATGTACATAGATTTATAAATTATGTTTGAAATAAATTTGTGAAATTCTAGACTAAGAAAAAAATCAGTAAAGGAATTAGTAAAGGTACAAATGTCAGATCTCAATATAGACTCTGCAGTCGTTAAATAGAAATTAACTCAACTGCAGCAAGTATGAGTCAAGGCAAAGTAATGGTCATCTCCTATATTAGGCCAGAAATATTTTTAAAAGAAGACTGTGCACATTTGGAGATGGAAAATTGGTCATCTTTAAGGGTCCTATAAGGGTATTTTTACCTAGAATGTCTTCAAAGAAGCTTCATTGCCAAGGTAAGACCTGCTATAAATAATATATGTTGCCTCATTCTGCACAACTATGGTAGAAGGGCTTACATGATCTCAGTTATGTTAGGAAAAGCCCAAGTATCTCCCAAAGAAAATTAGAATGGTTAAATTCCAACAGTACTGGGCAGAACCATAGTAGAGAGTTAAGGGCCAAAGAATGAGTTCTTTTTCAAGAGTAGGGTATAACATGCAGTCCTGAGGGCAATAGAGACCTGTATCCTTAACTTAAAAACTGTCAACAGAATTTGGTTCTCTTTTAAAAAGCCTAACACTACTAGCTTGCTCCTCTCACTATCACCTGTGTATTGCTTTGCTAGACTATAGGTGGCCATCCACGGGAAGATTGAGACTGCTGATATCCTTTAGACCGATTCGGCAGCTTATCTGCCCATTTGTGGGTCTTCCGTCGTGTCCTCCCGATCAATATCAGGCCAGAAATCGGCCGGATATCGATCAGGCAAGTTTGATTTTTTTCAGCAACTTGTCGATGGCCATTCGCAGCATTGTAATCCGATCGTTCGGTTTCACCCAATATCGCCCAGCCGTTAGTGGGCATATCAGGTTAAGATCCGATCGTTTGGGGTCCTCGCCAAACGAGCGGATCTAATAGTGTATGGTCACCTTTAGTTGAGGATTTATAAAAATACACAGGCTACACACACCGTAAGTATGGGCCTGGATAGGTTGGATTTCAAACAGGGTGTTATCTGCATAAGACCTTGAATCGTGAATGACGTTAATTTGCGTCCATATTGCACACTGGAATTTTGGGTACAAAAAACTTGGTTCTTAAAATTACACTTTGCAAAACGCGCCGCACCATTAATGAGCAATGTATTATGTAACAGCGGATACTTTCCTGAGACTCTACAATCTGCTGCTGTGTTTGCGTATTGTTAACCAATAATCCTTTGTCTCTAACCACATGTTCATTTGAGCCGATTCTACCAGACTATTGTATTTTATTCTTATTTATTGTATGTGTATTATGGCGAGCTGGCTCAGCCACATATTTTATTTTATTAGATTTTTAAGTGATTATTAAAGTCATTTTTCTATACATATTGCTATACAGATTATTGGCTAAATAATAAAAGCTCTACAGACTGGAAATGTATCGGTCTCATTGCATCTCTATTTATTAGTGCCATGGGCTTACAATAATATCTGTTTATTGATCTCTTCATGAGACTGTTGTAGGTTTAACACACAAGTGAGCATGAAGGGGACAGTCAGCCATAAAGGCTCAGTTACAAAACTGTCCTAAATGCATATGAATTAAAAAAAATACTTCTTGGCAAGGCTTTTAGTATATCAGATTATTTGATTTTAGGGCCATGGCACATGCAGTATTATAATTGCTGCTACTTGTGCTGCTATTCACCACAGATTGCTTTCCTTTTAGCTGAATGCAAAGGACCAAAGGTTGTTGGAAAACTAAGACAGCTAGAAATAGGTGCCAGGTAATCTTTGACACTGTCTATATAACTAAATAGTAAGTGATCTGGAGCGAGTAGCAACAGGGACAAGTGTGCCAATCAACATTCATTTGTATGTGCTGTGGTCCTGTGGTCCCACTAAACATAACAGACCAGGTGTGACTTTGCTTAGATAGCAGATAAAAGAGTTGTGGTTTAAAAGAATTAGGATTTTTACACATTTTACATCATCTGATAATTGTCTTGAAGGCTGAACTGATAGGTGCAAAGTACTGTTTTATTGTTACAGAGAAAAAGGAAATAATTTTTTACATTTTCAATTATTTTATTAAAATGGAGTCTATGGCCTTCCTGTAATTCAGCGCTTTCTGGATAACAGGATTCTGGATAAAAGATTCTAAAAAATATATTACAATTATATTAGTATTTTTGTAATTCAAATATGAGAATTAAAAAAAAACAAAGCTGAAACTGATTTGATGCTGCCTTCTTTTTCCTTTTAGATTTTTTCAATTGCCATGGGAACATGCATGCACCAATAAACAGGGAAAAGGGTGTTGTTCACCTTTAACATTTCCACTTGTAGCGTTCACTTCTGACACAATTCCTAAGATTGAATGGCAGGCCCAGGCAGGAAAATTGTAGTTTGAAACAATGAGCTTTATAGAAGCCTATATAGTCTCTAGGAATGATATTTGTGCTGTACAAAGAAACCTAGAAGATGAATGTGAATCAGTGTATAGGGTCTTGGAGCACTTAAAATAAAAGATCACCAGAAATGAATGTTTAATGCAGTGTTGTCACCTTTCTAACAAGAAATCCTAATAAATGATGCAGGGGGATTTTTCTCAGATATTATATTAGCTATATCTTCTAGCACATGACAATATATTTCTGGCTACCGAGAGGTGCTGGCAGGTGCAACTATATTATAGATTAGCTGCCTGGTGGGCCATGAGTTGACATCTCTGCAGTACAGTAGCAATTGCACAAATTACATACAAATGTTAGCCTATAATCACTAATGTTTGAATAATAGAGGGTACAGAAGGAGAACTTTAATTGTGTGAAAGAAATATAAATAGCAAATACAACAGAGACAGGTGCATTTACATTGTATTGAGTTCAGTTAGAGAGCTCAGTATGGAATAAAAATGGTTCACAAGGTCTTCTATGTACAGAAAATGCTAGTGACTTTATAACTGTCAATATATATATACATACACACACACACATATATATATATATATATATATATATATATATATATATATATATATATATATATATATATATATATATATATATATATATTGTACAAAATGTTTAAAAACCGTTACAGGTATAAGATCAGTTATATCAAAAAGCAACACAGTCCTATTGGGTTAATTAATGTGTGATTTTTAGTAGACTACCCCAGGTTCCGAGCATTCTGGATGGCAGGCCCCTTACCTGTATAATCATAAGGATATGGTGGAACTAATGGTGAACTGCTGCTGTTTTCTAAACCCCCGTATAAAAGATCATGCTAAACTGTGCCCATTGTGTCCAGCCTTTCACCTACCTTGCCTTCATTCCATATATGTATTTAAAGGGCATGTAAAGGCAAAAAAATAAAATCCCATTTTTACTTTCTTTAATGAAAAAGAAACCTATCTCCAATATACTTTAGTTAAAAAAACTTGTACTGTTTTTATAAGAAACCTGACTGTATGCAGTGAAATTCACAATTCATTTACTGCTGTGGATAGGAATTGTCAGACGGCCCCTAACTGCTCTGCAGGTAAACAGACATACTTATGAACAGCATTTGTTTGTTTCCCTGTAGAGCAGTCGGCGACTGTGTAGACATTTGTATTGGATTTTATATTTGCCTTTACATCCCCTTTACCATTTCCAACTCCAGCTGCAGGGACAAAGATCATGGAGCCAGATTTAAACAGATAAACCTGGATTATATTTGGAGGATTATTGTACTGCAGCCACTGGTTCTGCAAAGTTGGAGAAAGTTTGTATTAAACAATACAAAAACTATAAAATCCACATTAGATTACATGACAACACAGAACCCAGTGCAGTCTGCTTATTCTGATTATTAATCAGTCTTGCTGTATCGACTTCTGTCAGATATTATTTGACTTGTGCTGTTTTCATAATTTAGGACAATCTCTAAGCAGCCCAGACCACACTGAGCATGTGCACAGTCTTGGTCTTGCAAAGATGTATAAAAAAAAAGTTACAAGATGGTGACCCCCTGTGGCCATAAATCATTTGTTTTATTAGGCTTCTGTTGCTGTAAGTTCATGTTTATGTTTAGTATACAAAACAGCATTTCTAGCATTATTTTATTCTAGACTTTAGTTTCCCTTCGAAGGGGTGGTTCAACTTTTAGTTAACTCGGAGTATGTTATAGAATGGCAAATTTTAGGAAACTTTTCAATTGCTCCTCCATTTTTCTTTTTTTATAGTTTTTGAATTGTTTGTCTTCTTCTACTGACTGCAGCATTCAAATGGGGGTCACTGACCCCATCTAAAAAACAATTTACTGCTCATCTTTCTATTGAGACTCCTCCTATTCATAGTCCAGCCTCTTATTCAAATCAATGTGTGGTTGCTAAGGGAATTTCGACCCTAGCATCCAGATTGCTGAATTGCAAAAAGAGATGCTGAATAAAAAGTGCAGATTGTCTCAGAATATCATTCTCTACATACTAAAAGTTAATTTAGAAGTGTAAACTAAGGAAATAATTCTTCCAAATTAACAATTCATCAGTAATCAGAAACAGATTATATTTGGTAGAAAAAAGTAACCACACCCTTTAGTATTCAGCCATAGTTTAACCGATTAAAAAGGGATGAAGAAGTCAGTCTCAATTCATTGAATACACTGATATATAGTACACAACACCAGAAAATCATTTACAGGCAGATTTAGCAAATATTGAACTGGGGAATCAAGATGGATTACCAGATCAGCATGTTTCTAATTTTTCAACCTTTTTTTGAATGTCTGGAACATTTCATTTATCTAAGGGTGAACCATTTGTATGGTATATCAATGAGATAATACTTTCACTTAGCAATAAAAGCCATCTACTATTCATATCATCAATAAAACTTTGGGCAACATAAATCACCAGCATATCAATGTTTACTACATCAATGCCTTTTGCCAGTGTCCTTCAGTATTCAGAATACCTGTTTGTATAACTTTATAGACTTTCTTCACTTAAATATCTACCTTTTTACTTGCAAGTCTGTTTCTCTGTTAAAATAGCAACTTTGCATCAATCAACGTCCTATATTCTTTGCATTAGCTTTACAGATTGTCATTGCAATCTGCCTATCTGATATGCCTGGAAGCATTTATAATGCTTAGAAGGCCACTTTCAAATCCTCCTTAAAGGGATTCTGTCATGATTTTTATGATGTCGTTTTATTTCTAAATTACACTGTTTACACTGAAAATAATTCACTCTACAATATAAAATGTAATTCCTGGACCAGCAAGTGTATTTTTTATTATACTATTGGTGTGTAGGCAGCCATCTCAGGTTATTTTGCCTGGTCATGTGCTTTTAGAAAGAGCCAACACTTTAGGATGGAACTGCTTTCTGGCAGGCTGTTGTTTCTCCTTCTGAATGTGGAGGATTTTACTATTGAGTGCCATTCTTAGATCTACCAGGCAGCTGTTATCTTGTGTTAGGGAGCTGTTATCTGGTTACCTTCCCATTGTTCTGTTTAGGCTGCGGGGGGGATTGATATCACTCTAGCTTGCAGTACAGCAGTAAGGGTAAGTTCAGACGAGGAGATTCGGGGAGATTTTGTCGCCTGGCGACTTATCGCCACGTCTTTTGCGTGCCTCAGCGTCTTTTCCTCATAGGCTACAGCGCAATTTTGGGCGACTATTGAAAACGCATCGCCGCGTGTGCATTAGCGCAGTTGATTTTTCGCTGTAAAGAGTGACTGAAGATTATCAGAGCACTAGTCACACGACTGGGGGAACCTTGGAAAATAAAAATATGTCTAGCCCCATGTCAGATTTCAAAATGAAATATAAAAAAAACTGTTTGTTCTTTTGAGAAACGGATTTCAGTTCAGAATTCTGCTGGAGCAGCACTATTAACTGATGCATTTTTTAAAAAAAACAAAAAAAAACATGTTTTCCCATGACAGTATCCCTTTAAGCATTGCACTTGTGCACAGCTATTAGGCAAATGTTACCTATGGTATTCCTACCTGTATCTTCATTATTAATACAGTTTACATAATAAATGTTTTTTGACATTGTGAAGACCCTGCCAGGAATGTCCAGTGAGCAACCAATTCACCCGTGTCATACTGACATGATACAGGAGTGACAAAGTGAGACCAGACTGTCCTCTCCCATCCAGGCACAAGTTGCCATAGGAAGAACAATGTAAACCAGAAGCTATTGTCCTCCTGCAAATAGCACTTCTAATAAAACTATTATACAACAAATGTTATCTAAGAGATTTCTAGATAACATTCTTTCTATCTTGCTCCAATTCCCAAATAGTTTGGCATAATCAGACAGTATTATGTCTCCACATTCAAACCACCTTTGTATTATTTTTGAAAAAGAGTTAAATATTTTTTTTTGTAAATCCTGCAACACAGAGCCAATTTCTGTTGGTGTCCTATGCCATTCATGTGTAATGCGTTTATCCAGTGCATATTCTTATATATCATTTATTACCTTTTTTGCATTATGTGTAGCACGTTTAGTGTAAATCTCCCCGTTAATAAGTGAATAGAAGTGGGGAAGGGCTTCTAGGAATCTGTAAAACAGAATAACTTCATTAAACCACTTAATTATTTGTTGAACATGACTATATTAAAAGAACTTGGGAGCTTTTTCTTTTTACAGGGTTTGGAGTACCCATTACCTGTTAGGTATGCTATGCAATTTCAAATTTCAGTTTTCCCTGATGTTTATATATTTGATTGGTAATAAACAAATATAGGACTTTATTGACTGTACTTCATTGAAACTGGTAGGCAAATGAAAACTAGCACTACAATATTAGCGAGATATACATGCATTCATCTAATGCTGGCTACATTTCTCTCAATTTAACCCATAGCTACAAAACATTCGATTTTTACTACAGAGTGACCAATAAAAATAAGTTTCAGGTACTGCATGGGGCATATTTGTTAAATAAAAGTAAAAATGCTCTAAACTGGTATTTTCATAGTCAGAACACAGTACAAACAAGTAACAGCATTGATCAAAGAGAAAGCTATAAAACGAAATCTAATTTTGGTGCAGCTGTTTGCAATATTTCCTTTCAAGCGATAACTGAAACAAAACAAAGCTCTTGAGATCTCTGGGGTTCTTCCTAAACTAGTGCACTATAAATTATTAATACAAATCTGAGAAGGATGAGGTTCTGAATGCATCAAAATTCTGTATGCATTGATGTAGAAAACATTGGTGTGTGTGTGTGTTCGTGAGTTTTGTATGTGGGGCAAAATATATAGTATAAAGAGGATACTCTATTGTATGCCAGAGGATTTCAACATTAAATAAGCATGAAGCTAGAAAAGTTAAGGGCATTATATATTTATATACACCCTTTTTCAACATGAGTTAAATAAATAGAGCATATGCTGAAAATACATTCTGTCTATTCTTTTAACTGTGTTCACACTTCCCATCTTACCATTAATTCACTTATATTAGGCGTCGTTTATGGCACAAATGCTGTTGCACTCACATGAATTTTAGTTGCGCATAAAACCCCATTTGTTCCAAAGGTACTTGCCTCAAAATGCACTCTTTGCAATTCTGTATAGTTGCACTCAGTTGCGGCTCAGTCCCTCCTGAGCGGCTCAAGTGTACTTGCACCTATTGATGCAGAGGAATGCATTGAAAAAAGGCAGGGTGCATGACGTTAGATTGTTAGAGTAAAATGTCAAGTCTTGTTCTAAGAAGCTTGTCCTTGTAATCATATTTTTCTCAGCTTATCATTTTCCTTATAAGTATATGGGGTAACAATTTTAGAAGAATAGAAAATGGTTTCAGACTAGAGAAGAATCTAAAGTAGGCTTGGTAGCTCCAGAGTAGAGCTAGGGTTACTTCTCAGTTTGTGATTGTGACAAAATAAAAATGGCATAACTTTGGGTAACATTATTATTAGGCAACATTATTTCTGTAAGGAATAGTTTATTATAGGCAGGCGGAGAACTAAATGAAGAAAAATAGTTTTATGTAGTCTAATGACATCTAGGACTTAAAGTATGCAGTTTCGGTGATTAACGAGAAATCGAGAGCTAACACACACCAGCTCATTCCCAGAACATGAAACTTTGTTCCTCACCAATGTAATAACTTTATTTAATTAAAACATTGTTTAATGTAATACAAATTCTTGGTAGGGTAATGCTCGGTGCAGATTTGTTGGTTAAAGAGTAAAGTTTTTCTAGACCCAATATACAGCCACCTAATATAAAGCCACTTCTTCTTTGCACAGATGCGAACAACTCAGAAGGTCTCTGTGTGGCCTGTGGGACTAGTAGGTGGGCGCCGATATGAACGTCCTGTTGTTGAGAATGGAAAAGTCGTCAGCTGGTACACTGGATGGAGGGCAGACAGGCCGTTTGCTATTGATATGGCAGGTAAGTATTAAATGTGCAATGTACTACATCTATGTTATATTGTGAACCCTACAGCACTGTACTACATCTATTTTTCAATCGCAACTTTCAGCTAATGTATTGTATCAGTATTGTGTTTGCTTTTAAATCTAGTGCCAGCATATCTATATTTTAAGGCTTATATAGAGCTAAAAAGTGAGGCATTAGGTGCAAATATCAGAATAGAATTGCTCAGTCAAAGACAATTAAATACAGAATATGTGCATCACATCTTGAGCAGCCAGTACTTCCATTGTTCCTCAGTATGTTGCACCAATAGACTCTCCTACTTGCACCAAATGAGTCATGCACAGATGCTGTTGCTATAAGCTCTGGCACATCCATGCTGCAGCTAGCTCCAGGTTTACACAGAGTGTCAGAAAGTTTGCACACGTATTCCTTTATGAGTAAGAAACATGGCAAGTTGAATCAGACTTTCACACCTTGTACTCAAGGATTTGAATAGGTGATAAACTGTGTAAAAACCATAGTCATTTGTGGTGATATTCGTAAATGAACCCTATATTTGTCTTTTTCTAAATAGCCATGTTTTTATTGGTTTATTAATTATTTTTACTTGGGCATATTGCGCTTCTTTACAGTGTAATTGTATGGAGTCTACTGAAACAGTGTATTCCACTTAACACCCTTACCTACAGTTTTAATGGTTGCCTTATTATTTTACTGATACAGTACATTACACAGACAGGTCCTGTCCTGTAAGACATTTTGAAGCAATTTGCCATTTACATTAACTTGCAAACTGTTCTAAAGATCGTATAGTCTGTGCTAGAAATGTTATGCCTGCAGCTGCTTCTTTTTAAGACTGCGGGGAGCCAAGAAGCTGGTAACACACAATGCTACAGATCTCTGCCACATATAGAGAATATAAGAACCATATATAGAACCTCCAAAAAAAGCTAAATTACCTGCACCACTAAAATAGCTGTACAATATTGAAGGCAGACAGTGGGAAGCTGATATTATAATGCTGCAAAAGACACAAGCACTGTGAATCTGCAGATTTGCATCCCTGGCAGCAGCATTGGCATCACCAGTCCAAAGATGCTCAATCTGAGGGAGACAAAACATTTCAAGACATTGCCAGTCTGGACCCAATTTGTTTTCCTGCAGAATAACCATGATTGTGCTGTACCTTATTATTATTATTATGTACCTATTATTTATACTTAAGATCTTCCCAGGCTGTTATTCTGACTGTAGTTAAGCTTCTCTGCACTGCATGTCAAATATGGCCTTCATTCTAATATGCTCACATTTGCAAAGAACCCATCAGTTTTCTTCAGAATTAGTCTCATTATGAATCTGTTTCTAGCTACACTGGGACTGAAAGACTGTTGGTGTTGAATGTATGATTGACTTGTCTTATCACTTTATTTCTCCATTTAAAAGAAAATTAATGTATGTTAAAGAGGTTTTGTTAATGATATGAAAATGAAATAATCAGGCCCAGACTGGTAATCCATGGATTCTGGCAAATCACAGAGCGGCTGCTGTAAGGTGACATACACCTCTGTGTATCTCTTTGTACTTGAATTGCCCGAGTCTGTTTTGAATCCCAGTCCAAACCTAATGATAATGTACTAAATAAAGAAATATCTGCTCTAATAATCATGCTGCCAGTACAAAACCTTGATGAAGGGAACAAATGGAGGAGCATAAGAACAGAATGGAAGTAAAGTTGGGTAAGAGGCAGGTAGGATGAGAATAAAAAGAAAAACACACGCAGAGGTTGCTGCATTTAACTTTTTTGATACAATGCAAAAAGAGATATATACGAAACAGTAGGGACATGAGAAACAGAAAGAGGGGAAAGAGGGCTTGATGTTGCAGACAGTGGTTATTGAACTCTAGCAATATCAGTTATTCTCACAAGGGGACATTTCATGTCTTAAGACACACATTTTCTACAGGTGAAGCTTGAGGAAATCTCAGTAACTCTAAGGGGCAAATTTATTAAGGGTCGAATAGAAAATTAGAATTTGGTCAAAACTGTCAAATTCGACTAAAGAATTATCCAAACTCTGGTCCTTTAAGAATTCGTATTCGAATATTCGCCACCTAAAACCTGCCAAATTCATGTATAAGTCAATGGAAGAGGTCCAGTGACCAATTTGGAGATTTGTAGCCTTCCTGACATTCAATTTTTTTCTCGGAGAAAAAACTCAAATCGAGTTTGGTCGAATTCGATTAAAATTCAATTCAAGTTTTCCGGTAGGTAAAATTTGTCAGAGACTTTGATATTAGATTTTTTTATTACATAACCCCCCAGTCGCATTTCGAGCATATTAGAATTTAACGGAGTTTAAAAAAAAACTCACATGATTTTGAAATTGGAACTTTGATAAATGTGCCTCTAAATGATAAAAGTATTGTTAAAATGTAAATATGTAACTCCCATCTTCACTTTCACCATTATCCATCCTTAGGCTGCCTCTGTTGTCCCCTGCTTATCCTTCTACAGTGCTGTTCCATATGGTCCCTAGAAAAGCATTCGAGTGTGAGAGTCAGAATTCCAAGATTATAATAATAATAATAATATCAGGAATCAATGAACATACTGATTAGTTATAGATTTGTCTAGATTAGGTATGTCTAACTAGTTCTATGTGGTGGGCTAGATTATAAGAAAATGATGATGTCAAGTAATTGGAACTATCACTTATCTTTTATAATTATATCTCAAAATAACAGATACTTTTCATTCATTCAGTAGCAGAATTCAAAAGGGCTATTACCAGCCTGGCATAATGTCAAACATAAATGAAGGATGAGCTGTTTCTGGAAGGTATGAAATATGAATTAATTAAATGGCCCAACGGGTTCATGTCCCTCTATTTCTTTGTCATGCCTTCAAACATGTAACCATGGCATGCAAACGAAGGGCAAGACAAGGAGATGATATAGGGCAGTATCTGTGCAATCTGAGAGCATAGGGACTCACTAAGCGAGACACAAACATAAAAGAGATAAGAGAGGTCTGACAGAAAGATTAAATAGCCTTATGTTCCATGGTATACAAGATATTGTGGTAGGATAGATTTATCATGGGAAACACAAGGGCAATGAATATGGGAAATTTATTCCTAGGACAAGTACTAACAGTAAGAAAATTCAGGAACACTAGCTGTAGACAAAAGGCTATCCATAAAATACAGGGGTATATGTATGATGCTCTAAATTAAGTAAATAAGGGGAGATTACAGATTTCTGCATTAGAGGTCCCAAGCTGGTTTTAATTTGTCAGTTCTGCAAACTGGAGTCAGCTGGCCACACACTGCTGGATGATTCTGGGAGTTACAGTCCAGTTCACTCAGAGCTAAATCTGCTAAGTGAAGTGACCAGCCAGACTCTGGATGCATGAGATTTTTTTTATTATCCCTGTACAGGTAACCATACCAAACTATTATCCATAACCTCCTTGTGTATATTTTGTGCAAACTGTCCTTTTTACTTATTCAGAAGCACTGTTATCTTATGTCATAAACGAATCTCACGGAGCCGTTTGAATACACCTTAATTATACAGTATGTGTATATATATATATATTTATTTATTAAAGCGCACCACTTTGGAATGACAAAATGACTTATTGTGCTGCAGTTATATAATGTAATGACAATGAGAGCTTTAGATGGATGCTGCTAGAAACACAAGGCTTGGGGGGGGAATCACTGACATACATCCGCTGTAGATAAGGGCAGAAAAGCTTCAGAATTGATCTCATCAATCTAGAAGTGTGGAGTTAAGCTCTGAGTCTAGCTGTCAGCGGCTCATGGTTGGTTGGTTTTATGTACACACACAGTAGCCACCAACTGACTCTCCGGTGCTGAGAAATTCAAACGTTGTAATTCATAGACATTCATTCCAAAATGCCTTTGAATGCCTTCTAATGCCTTAGCTTTTTAAAATGCTAAAATTCATCATATTTCTGTGAAAGGACTACTATAAAACAAAGATTTCTTTTTTTCCCATCTGGAAGCCTGCACTCTGTCATATTTGTTCCTCCCTTAGGACTATGTTTAAGGACTATTATCTCCTTCCAGGATCAGTACCAATGTGCACAGTTGTAACAGTGGTCTAACTACCATAAAGCAGGCTATTTGTTAGTGTGGGGCCCATGGTACAAGGGTGTCCAGATCGCAAGGTCTACTGTATGGTAATCCCCCCCCAGCTGCTGCAAACTTTGCCAACTGCCCGCCTGCTCTCATGTTGAGAGGTGAAGGCCTGCAAGTGTGTGCCGGGCACCCTACAAGACTTTTTGCCACTGGGAAAAGAGGTAATTTCTTGGAAACTTTTTGATTTACATTTAGTGTCCTACCTGGGGACCACCAGAGAATTTGAAACAAAGGATCCCTTGAAAGCTGGGCAGCAGAAAAACAACACCAATTATAAATTAATTATTAAAAAGGTAGTTCAGTTTTAAGTTAACTTTCAGTATGTTATAGAATGGCTAATTCTAAGCAACTTTTCAATTGGTCTTTTTTTTTTTTTTAAGAGTTTTTGAATTATTTGCCTTCTGACTCTTTCCATCTTTCAAATGGAGGTCTTCCACTGCCTCGTGTCTAGGGGCGTATGCATCAAATACACAGTTCCTCACAAAAAATGCATAAAAGAATAAAAAAAGACTAACATGCAAGGGTAAAATGATGTTTTAAGTTCAGTATGGAAAGAAAGTATAAAGTTGCCTGCTTCCATTAATCAAGTGGAAAAATATGTTATTGCTATGCAGTGAAATGTCGCAACTTGGAAATGAATATCATTAGAGCGCAGGCACAGGTTTTCAACTACTGGAACCGCAACGCTCCAGGCTATAACAGCACCAGCCTCCAACAGGAACTCAAGTTCCCACCATCTTTGGGAATTCATTGAATTCATTACCCTGTTCTTGCCCACTGCAATATTAATTCCCATACATGAAATGCAGCCTCTGATATTGTAGCACATATTCCCCAGAATGATTGGAAATATATCCTCCTGCATTAGAAAAATCTCATAGCCCCTGGGGGTGCAGACCTGCTCTCTTTTGTGTTTTGGAAAGCCCATCTGTGATTAAGATTGAAATTGTCAATTTGTTTAATATTTCTTTAACTAATGCATTTGACAATTAGGTATTCGATTTTTCATAATTTATTTAACAGGCTGACTTGCCACAAACTAAATTATATTGGTACAATAAAATTTAAAGAAAAAAACATAGCCTTTTTTAGGTCAAATAAGAAGTCAATGAATATTAGTCAGCAGGCTGCTACTCACAAACATTATGCTGTAAAATGATAATGCTGAAGGCTTTGGGCTTGGTAACCTATTCTTTCATTCTAATGTAATGTAGGTTCCATCAGAGATATCTGAAATTGCACTGGACATCTACAAATGATAAAGTCAATCTGGACAGACTTATTTTTTGAAAACCTATGTAGAATGAAACAAAGATGGTTGGATTTCCATAGATCAAGGAAAGGCATTAAGCAAGTTTTAGTAAATATAAAGCTACAACAAAACATCTGTGGCTTCTGTTTTGTCGGCATCCACCATTTTCTTCTTCTACCTCTTCATGTCTGGGACACTGGGCATGTGCGCTGCATTTTCATCTGACAGTCGGATAAATGTAGTTCTTACATGCGATTCACCTTCACTTCCTGTTTCTTCACAACATCCGACATGTCGCATGCGTTTCGTCGCATGCCGACGTGTCAGCACCAAACACATTGTGGAGTTCCTCCCTAATAGTCGCAACTTTGCTCTGTCTGCTTCATAATAAAAACATTATTCATGGCCCTCGCAGCTGCCCAACCATATCTTCATCTGTAAAATGTTTAACATTTGTTTTTCAGGCAATGCTCTCTGACAGAGGTGTTTCTACAGTTGTGTTCAGAATAATAGCAGTCTGACTAACCTGATCACTCATTGTTTTTGGTAGAAATTATATTTCTCCATGGCAAATAATTTACTAGTAGGCATAATAGTCATAGAAAACCAACAGACCCAACAGTCATGACATGCATGCTGCTGATTCTGTGTAACTGAATCATTAATTGAGGCTTATTCAAAATAATATTAGATTGTTCAAAATAATAGCAGTGTTGAGCTCAATTAGTGAGGTCATTCATTCTGTGAAATAACAGTGTAAATTATGGCCCTTATTTAAGGAAGGTAGCAACTGTTGTGCACGCTGGTTATAGTGCATTCCTCTCTGGAAATCTGAGTAAAATGGGTCGTTCATGACATTGTTCAGAAGTACAGCATACTTTGATTAAAAAGTTGATTTAGATGTGAAAACATAAGGAAGTGTGAAAAATTATAGGCTGCTCATCTAAAATGATCTCAAATGCTTTAAAATGGCAACCAAAACTTGGCAACCAAAGACATGGAAGAAAACAGAAAACTACCATTCAAATGGATAGAAGAATAAACAAAATGGCAAAGACTCAAGGATCAGCTCCAAGAAGATCAAAAAAAGTTCTAACGTTACCTGTGAGTACTGTTACCATTAGAAGACGCATATGTAAAGCCGACATCAGCAAGAAGCCCCTGCAAAGTCCCATAGTTGACAAAAAGACATGCTGAAGTGGTTACAATTTGTCAAAGAACACATTACCTGGCCTAAAGAGAAATGGTGCAACATTTTGTGAACTGATGAAAGCAATATTGTTCTTTTTGGGTCTAGGGGCTGCAGACAGTTTGTCAGACGACCCCCAAATGCTGACAGCCACAGTACAGTGTGAAGACAGTGAAGCATGGTCGTGCAAGCATCATGATATGGGGATGTTTCTCATACTATAGTGTTGGGCCTATTTAGCGCATACCAAGGATCATGGATCAGTTTCAATACATCAAAATACTTGTTGCCTTGTGTTGAAGAGGAAAAACCAAGAAATGCGGAAGAATTTTGCAATGTAACAGGTATCAGAAGTTGGCCAACTCAACACAACACACGCAACACAGATGTGCAGCAGTTCTCAGAAACACAGGTTATACAACTACTTATTAGTTCAGTGATTCAAAAGAAAGCAAAATCTTGACACATTTTTCAGTTTATACAGTGAATGAGTTTGTAAAGAAGACTGCAGACACTACTATTTTTTGGAACAGCCTAATTTTCCCTTTTCTTCACTTTCTGTAAAGGAATATCAAATTTTATAAATTTTTTGATTTGGAATATAATGTGCGTGTATGGGGGAAAAAAGCCATTATAATGATTTTGAACTTTAATCACGTTTTTAAACACACTGCTATTATTCTGAACACAACTGTAGATCCTGAACAGATCTAAATATAATGCATATATCATGCACACCCTCCTGCCAATTAATTTCTTAGTTTTCTCTTCTGATGTTTCTATTCTCTGGTCTCTTCTCCTGCCACATGTTCTATCTTTTTGCCCCTTACCTATTTGCATCACGTCCTTTCATTTTCTGCTTTCATCTTTTTCTTTCTTGCATCCCTTTACCTCCCTGTCTATTTTCTCATACAGTATGCTCTTCACTTTTTAGATAAAGAAAAAACACATTTGTGTCTACTGAGCCTAAGGATTCTCTAGAGAAGTAGTTTGTCCGCCACTTTCTCCTCTATGCAGAAATATAGGACAGGGGAGAAATTCAGGACAGCAGTAAGGTTTCAGCACTACCTATACCTGGTCTCTTTTTCATTTGCATTACATAGGCTAATGTTATAGAAATGAATGATGACAGTGGGCACATGCACAGTAGTGCTTATTGCTAATAAGTGCCAGATTTGCCACCCCCTACCCCAATGCATGTTAATATCTCGTCAATTCCATTGGCTCCACTGCTCCCCCTGTAACTCCACTCTGGGTGTCCTGTAGGAACACAGAAATATAGGTGCAACTGGGCGTCATGCTGTTCCTACAAATATGTCACCCTAGGCCCGGGTCTTTTTGGCCTTGACATAAATCCAGGCCTGTTGCTAATTGCACCAGCTATAACAAACAACTGAAGTTAGAGCCAGACACTCAGATAGCCTGAATGCCTGCCCTACAACTCCCAGCAACCCAGTTCAGACCGCCAGTACTAGTGTGTATAGTTATTGCATGTTTATCCCACACTATTCCTTAAAATATAACTTTTAATAGTAGTTAAAAATAGGACACACCATGCGTGAACAATATCCCACAACCCCACTGTGTTTATTAGTGCAATGCTGCACCGTGTCCATAAAACCATAATTGCACCAGCTCTCATTTCTCTTGATTTCTGCATAAGGGCTGCTTGTCTAAGGCCTTAAAGCACAAGAGACGGTATAGACAACCACTTGTATGTTTTAGAAGCTAACCCGCTGTGCTCTTAAATTGCATAATTCTATTTCCCTAAAAGCATAACTTTTTCAAGTAACATCGCTGATCGCCAGGTCATAGCCCCACCTAATGATGTCACTGGCATGCCCCCTGCCCAGTCTTGCCCTGAAAGGTGGCAACCTTACATTACTCTGCCACAGAACAGTTTATAAAAAAGAAAGAGACTTGCTCTTACTATCATTGGCTGCATTAAGAAAAGAAACTTACCTTTATACCCCTGCGGGCATCTATGTATCTGGAACATTAAGCTCCTTCTAACTGCTGTTTTTTCTTAATTTAAAAAAAATTTATGTTACCCATATGGGTCTTGTGAATTTACCCATATGGACATACTTGTGCGCAATAAAAAAGCAATTTGCATGTGGCTACCCATAATCCTCTCTCACTCTACCCTCCATAAGAGGTGGTGTGGTCTTAAGGACATACTCCAAGGTGGTAGAAGCAGCAGCTTCAATTTAAACTGGCTCCTAGGGCAATCACAAACAGACTGCTATTGGGTGTGTTTTCAGTAGCCCAGACTCCCCCTGTAATTTTCTCTTGAAAGAAATAAAAAGAAAATTTGACAGGAATACCCAAAATTCTCTCACACTTGCAGAGGCTGTGTGTCTGAACATATCACTGCAAGGAATGTGTTTCATTTTATTGTACAAAAACAAACAGGAGGATTTTTTTCTGCAAGTATGAGAAAGGCAAGTTTTGATGTTAATATATATGAACATGTTACAACCCTTGTTAAAGCAGTCGGCATGGTAACTCTCCATTTGTTACACCTAGCTTTCAGGCAGTAGTTCTTTCCCAATACCCAATGCATTTTGTCCTGTATTTTAGCTGTCACAACGTTTGCACCTCATAGAGCCAGCAGGGTTGGGAATAAAGCTATTTACACTTTGTGACAGGAAGCATGTGGTCTGTGTGTAACTCTTTCACTGACTGCACTATACTAGCTAATGTTCGGTCTCTCTGTATTCTATATATTACCTTGGAATATGGAATATACAGGAGGTTTATGGATGTTTACTCTAGGATCTGTTATATATTTTTTTTTAAAGTTTTTATTTTTAACAACAATAGACAGAGAAGGAAATAGAAGGAGAAAAAACAAACAAAAATAAAACGTGAGGCAAAGGCAATCAATATGGCTATACAGGATTGAAATCTTTTTCAGACTACTGTAAATTCAACCAGGTACCCCATATGGCATCAAATTTGTCAAGTATGTCAATTTCTCATTTGGAAGATTGTCATTTACCAGCTTTTGCCAATATTGCAACGAGGGGGGGGTCTAAAGACTTCCAGTGCATAAGAATGGCTTTCTTGGCAGAATAGAGGAGTTGTAGGTAGCAGAGTCTGGAGTAGGAGCGAAGTGGAATATCACCAGACAGTCCTAGTAGACAGAGTTCCGGGGAACGGATATTTGGGAGTGCTAACTTTTCATCTAAGAACTGAAGCACCTTACCCCAGAATCCCTGTATCACCGGGCGTGACCAAAATACATGGAACAGATTACCTATCTCATCCCTACACTTAGGGCACATATCCGATACAGTGTTGTATATTTTTGCTAATATATACGGAGTCAGGTACACTCTGTTTAAAAACTTTACTTGGATGTATCTATCCCTCAGTGAGATGGAAATATTTGGAACCATTTTGAGAGCATCAGACCACTTCTCATTATCCAACTCAGGAATGTCTCTCTGCCATTTAGTTTTAGATTTTTCCAGGGGTGAAGGGCCTGCAGTCAACAAAATAGTATAGAACCAAGAGAGTGGTTTAGTCAGGTCCTGTCTATGGAGGTAGGTCTCCAGGGTAGATTCAACTACCCTTATGGGTCTAGCAGGAAATTGCATGTTAAATGCATGCCGCAACTGCAGATACCTGAAAAACATATTGTAGGGAGGATGCATCTCCTGATCTCAGTAAATCATAGATTTTACATTCACCACCAATGACAATATCTCTTAAGGTTTTCACTCCCAACTGGG
Organism: Xenopus laevis; assembly: GCF_017654675.1. Classification (NCBI taxonomy): domain Eukaryota; kingdom Metazoa; phylum Chordata; class Amphibia; order Anura; family Pipidae; genus Xenopus; species Xenopus laevis. The sequence continues at coordinate 79,342,918 of NC_054380.1, forward strand.
CCCATCTAGCTATGTCCTGTATCTCATAAAAGTGGGAGAGATGGTTATTGCCCCATTTTGGAGTCCTAGGAGACCAAACTTCAGATGGGCCCTGTACCACCTTCAGGGCTTTCTGGAAAGCATGTATTACAGTGACCATAGAGGGTGTGGGGGTACAGTAAGAAGAGGCACCTCGGTATGGAAGTTTGGATAGGGCTTCCAATGAGCCAACTATGGCAGCTTCTAGTATAAGGGCCGGATTATTCATATCAGGGACCATCCACCAATGGGCATAGACTAGCTGTGCTGCAAGAAAATAAGCTTTGAGGTTAGGTAAAGCTAATCCTCCACTAGACAAAGAAGCTTGCAATATTTTCATGTTTAAGCGTGGATGGCTTCCAGAGGATCTGTTATTTTAATCCATAATGGGGGTTTCCATACATTGATACGAAGGCAAGAATGTTACAGGCAAATACTGTATATCAGATGCCCCAGCAATTATTAGGTAATATTAAGGTTATGGGATTGCTCGTTTACACAGTACTTGCACCCAGGGCATTGCTAAACTACGGATCTTGCATTAGATTAAAAATCCAGCGCAAAGCACAGATTGCAGCACTATCAGCCCTGTACTAAAGAAACAGTAACATCAAAAAAGGAAGCCGATATAATATATTGTTGCTCTTCACTAGTAATACTGGTGTATTTGCATTAGAAACACTAGTATAGTTTATATAAATATCCTGCTGTGTAGCCATGGAGGCAGCCATTCAGTCTGAAAAAAGCAAAAATTGCACAGGTTACATAGCAGATAAACTCTGTAGATTCCTGTGTAAGAACTAACCCCACTATATTCTACATTCTTACCAGTTAGCTGCTATATAACCAGTGCCATTTAGCCCAATTTCCCCTTCAATGGCTACACAGAAGACAATTTAGAAAAACATTAGTAACATTTCTTGGGCCTGAACATTTGTGTTCAGAATAATAGCAGTGTGTTTAAAAAGTGATTTATTTGAAAAGGCAATATTAGGCTGTTCTTTACAAATTCAAACATTCACTGTACAATGTTTCAAGATTTTGCTTTTCTTTGAACCATTGAACTAATATTTAGTTGTATAACCAGTGTTTCTGAGAACTGCTGCACATCTGTGTTGCATGGAGTCCACCAACTTCTGGCACCTGTTACATTCCACAATTCTCCTGACTTTCTGGTTTTGCCTCAGAAACAGCATATTTTAAGTTACCATACAATTTTTCTATTGGATTAAGGTCGAGGGATTGGGCTTGTTCAAACAGCCATTTCAAGGGCATTTCCTCTTGATGTATTGAAACTGATCCATGATCCCTGGTATTTGATAAATAGGCCCAACACCATAGTATAAGAAACATCCCCATATCATTATGCTTGTGCCACCATACTTCACTGTCTTCACAGTATACTGTGGCTTGAATTCAGTGTTTGGGGGTCGTCTGACAAACTGTCTGTGGCCCCTAGACCCAAAAAAAAAAAAACAATCTTGCTTCCATCAGTCCACATCTTCAGCACATCTATTTTCAATAATGGGACTTTGCAGAAGTTTCTTGCCAATGGCTTGGCTTCACACAGGCACCTCTCAAGTAACTTTAGACCTTTGTTGGTCTTCCTGAAGCTGAGTCATTGTCATTTTGGCTATTCTTCTATCCATTTGAATGGTCACTTTCTGTTTTCTTCCATGTCTTTTGGTTGCCATTTTAAAGCATTTGAGATCTTAGCTGAGCAGCCTATCATTTTCTCGACTTCGTTATATGTTTCCCTCTCTCCAATTGACTTTTTTAATCAACGTATGCTGTCTGGAACGACCCATTTTACTTTCAGAGAGAAATGCACTATAACCAGCATGCACAACATTTGCTGCCTTCCTGCTGTAATGGACACCTTGTTTTTCACAGACTGCTATTATTTTGAACAAGCCTCAATTAATGATTCAATTACACAAAATTAGCAGCATGCATTTCATGTCTGTTGGTTTTCTATTACTCTACTACTTCTACTAGTATATGATTTTCCATTTAGAAATATAATTTCGACCTAAAACAGTGATTTATCAGGTTAGTGATGTCGGACTGCTAGTATTCTGAACACAACTGTATACGATGAACAAGTAAGCGGAGGGAAGGGGACACCCTTCAGCCCCCATAGTGGAAAGACTTCCAGCTAGTGTGCTTCATCCAGGGCAGGGTGCCTTGTGCTACGATTTTACTTTGAATCGAAGGTCTAAGTCGTAGTAGCCGATTCGATGGTCGAAGTATCCAAAAATTACTTCGAATTTTTTAACTTCAAAAATTCCCTCGATTTCACTTCGACCCTTGATTAATCTGCCCCTTAGTTCTAGATTTGCTGCGTGATTCCCAGTTTGAAAATCCTTTTATTTAAGTCAGTATTTTAACCACTTTATGTTAATTATGGATGTGGCAATTCTTGGGCTCAGTAGATTTAACCCCAGAAGTTTTGGAAATAAATCGAACAACACCTCTTAAAACTTTATCGATGGCTTATTATTTAAGCCACACTTGCATGTTTCCTACACCACCTGCATTTATTGTATCATTTATTTGGACTTTGAAGGCACAAGAACTTAAGTACAAAAAAGGAGGGTTGTGGGTGCACTCCTAAGGCCATATAAAAACATATTTAAATACAATAATCCCGGTCTAAAAAAAGAAAAACAGGGTTTTTTGTTACAAAGTTATGATCATAAAATTAAGCGCCATACCACGTCAAGGTAAACCCCATACGGCGGTCCCTAACTTGTTTACCTGTGATCGAAATATAAAAGCTTGGTTTCAATCTGTGGACTAGATCCTCCCCGGCCACCTGCATATGCGGCTTTTGAAAGGGAGACTGCCCAAACCAACTCCCATTTTTAAAGAAAAATGTTATGGTGAAGAGACTATAATGAAGGCAAAGTAAAGGGGGTGTGTGTGTGTGTATAGGTGCACACTTATGCATGTATATGTGATTTTTTTTAAAAATGGGTGTTGGTTTGGGCAGTCTCCCTTTCAAAAGTCGCATATGCAGGTGGTGCATAATTTCATCCAACATTTAGTGCCATGTGTAAATAATTAAATAAGTGTTTTGGATACTTATAAAGCAGTGTCGGATTTTGGTTCTAGCCACGAGCGCATGTGCTAGAGCACTGGGATTTATGCGTACAGGAATGTGTGTCACCAGTGCACCTTAGGATGCAACCGGGCAGCATGCCTCCCCTAATATCTTGTCACCCCAGGCCCTTGTAGCCTCACCACAAATCTGGGCCTGATAAAGCACCAATGTATCCCACAGTGCTGTACAATAAATGGTATTTAAATTGAACATACAGATTTACATAAAATAACTGACGCAAGAGTGAAAAAAGAGCATACAATCAGAAGGAGAAGGGGTATAAATGGTGAAAGGCATATTCACAGAGTAACTGATAATAGTGGATTTAGTTAGTTTGCCATTGCTAACATAAATCACGTCCGACAACAATTTCCAGTATTGGGGAGCTGTGGAGGTGTAGTTCTAGTACTATGTATGTATGAGTATGGTGGCTGATATATTGCACATTTAAAGTTGCTTTGCTGATCAGAATTACTATAACAGTGGCTGCTTTTTTTGAAAGCAGAGTGTACAGTGTAAGTATGATTGCTTTGCATGACTGAACTGAATGTACAATGCAGCTGACCCTAGAAATCCCTTCTGGAAGAAACAATGTAAGGTGGGGGTCACCCACAGCACCTCAGGCATCAGACTAGCTTTGATCGTTTCTGCTCATGCAAGTTCACTGTACATCCTGCTAATAATATTTTTGTACAATTGAGGCACATAATAGGCCAGTGTTAGGCTGTTAAGTTGTGCTGTATTGAAGATATTTTGCCTATTTTAGCAGTTCTTGGCTGAGAGCCCCAGCAAGAATAGCTGAATAAAAGGAATCTCATAGGGAGTCTACCCCATATTTCCGTAGAAACTGATTTTTACATTTCTGTTCGGACAGAATGTTTACTACTGTATGTTTCTCTTCTAATTAAATACCTGCAGTACAGTCCTTCTTTCAAAGTGATAAGAAAATGTGCTTTATGGCATGAAGCATCTTGGGCAAGCATCCTGAGTGCACCTGCATAGAAACGGAGATATGCCTTAAATCGGGGAAGGTTGGTGTGAAAGAAATGTATTGGGGAATAAAGCAAATCCTTTACAACATTTAACAAATTAAACCAGTCCAGAAATTATAGAAAATGCTGCTGTCTTAGTTTGGATCATGTACCAGGTACAGTTATTATTACAGAGTAAAAGGAAATCATTTTTAAAAAAATTGGTATATTTGGATACAATTACGTCTGTGGGAGATGGCCTTTTCATAATTCAGAGCTTTCTGGATAATGGATCCCATACCAGTAATAGTTGATATGAATCTGGGGAATTAAAGGTAATGTAAACCCAAAACTATTATTTATCCCCAACCAAAGAACGTTTGATTCAAGGCTGTTTTCCAATACAATCTAACTACAAAGGATGTTTTCAACATTTGTAAATGTAACAACAATTGAAAGCAGAATTTGTTGCCTCTTTTGGCACTCCAGCTGGCTTTTGCCACATAAAAGTCAGACAGTATTTAGTAGCCATTACATTTACTTTTATAAGCAATGACATCCTGTTAAATTTTAATTTTCTTTTATTCAAAAACATTTTTTTCTTATTTAATACAAAAAAGCAAGTAAATCAAAATAACATTTTAATTAATTTAATTATTATTTTAAATGTCAGCAGCTCTCCAGTATGGAATTTGGAATTTCTGTAGCTATTTGTTTGCTAGGGTCCAGTTTACACTAGCAAACAGGAAGTGGTTTGATTAAGATTGGCAGATGAATAGGATAGGGTCTGAATAAAAAGATAATAAACAGTGATTCCAAATTGAAAGCTGGGAAGGAAGAAGGCAAAAAAAGGTAATTTTCTAGTAGACAAAGGGGCAGATTTATCAAGGGTCGAATTCTGAGGTGATGGGCGTTTTTTTAAACTCCCACCACCTCGAAATTTGAATAAAAAAAGACCAAGCTAAATCTATTTTAAAAAAAAAAAGAAAAGAATTTTTTTTAACTTCGGTTGAATTCGAATCAGAGTATTTTCCAAAAAAACTTAGGTTTTTTAAAGTCCACCAAATGACTCCAAATAGGTTCTTGGATGTCCCCCATAGGCTAAAACAGCGATTTGACAGGTTTTAGATGGCAAATAGTCAAAGTCAAATTTTTAAAGAGATGGTACATGATAAATTTCGATATTTGAATTTTATCATTGAAGTACACTAAAATTACCTCGAAATTCGAATTTAAAAATTAGATTTTTCACTTCGACCCTTGATAAATCTGCCCTTAAAGGTATGAAGATCCAAATTACGGAAAGATTCGTTATCTGTAAAACCCCAGTTCCGAGCATTCCGGATAACAGGTCCCATACCTGTACATAGGCCTAATTTTGTTTGCTTACCATGAACCACAAAGCTACCTGTAATTTTCAGCTATGAAGTATTCACATGCTCTCTCCAGGGAATCATAGGTAGTTTTTGCAATACAGCATTATTTTTCAATACATTTATTTTTTAGCTACTTTAAGTCCTGAAAACTGAAATGCAAGATTTACTGTACAAGTATTTAACACAATGTATTAAATAAAGTAGCGTTTTATAGTGGCATCCCAGACACTGTGAGCACCTCAGATTAGAGTTCCAGTTAGATACATCTGGTATAATGGCTGAACATAAAAATATAATAATCTACTTTATTTTTTAACTGTTTTAAGGATTTGCTGTAAGTCTTCAAGTGATACTTTCCAGTCCAAAAGCGGTGTTCAAACGGCGCGGCTCTCAACCAGGAATGCAAGAATCAGATTTTTTGAAACAGATTACAAAAGTGGATGAACTTGAGCCAAAGGCCAACAACTGCACAAAGGTAAAAACGCAAATGCAACAAACTTTTTATTTTTCATAACTTGTTTACCATTTTATATAATACTACATTCAGTCTTTAGAACTGTCAAAGGGAAGATACACTTGTTTAATAATATTTTCTGATGGCAGTATGACAGCACTAGTTCCATAGCCATTTGGACCAGGCAGAATTCCACAAGCCTAGATGAAGCAACTCTTAAAGGGGACAATAACAGCAAAAATCTTAAGTGTTTTAAAGTAATGAAAATATTACATACGGTTGCCCTGCATTGGTAAAACTGATCTTTTTGCTTCAGAAACACTACTACAGTTCATATAAACAAGCTGGTGTGGAGCAATGGCAGAAATTGAAAAAAGGCTATATGGCACAGGTTAAATAGTGGATAACACCATTATGTAGTACAGAGTTTATCTGCTGTGTAACCTGAGCCTTTTCTCCTTTGAATGGCTTCTTCCATTACTACACAGCAGCTTATTTATATAAACAATAGTAGTGTTTCTGAAGCAAACATCAGTTTTACCAGTGCAGGGCAACAGTACATTATTTTTTCATTACTTTAAAACACTTTTTTTTGTTGATGTTACGGTTACTGTTTAATGCAGTGTACATTATATCAGTGAGGGGGAAAAAATAAAATTAATATGTTTCTACTTGTTTGTAATGTCCTTTTTTTTTAGAAGGTCACAAATCCCATAGTATAAACAATAAAACAAATTAAAATGGTAAAATAGGAAGAATAAGAATGGAAATGAAAACCATTACAATTTACCAGTCATGGGAAACAAAATGATGGTAATGTGGGCTGCCACTTTTAGGATGAGATAAAACGGTGCACAGAATAAGCAAATGCAGAATACATCAGCACTAATTTTGAAGAGCAGTGTTCTTTCTCATGTATCTTGCAGTGGAATTACATAAGTAAAAATCATTATTCACTGCACAATGTGCCATACAGGAGGAAGGGTAAAAAGAACTGGTTCCAAAGTAGACATTTTAACATTGAGTCCCCTCCGAGCCTTTTCTACAATAAAGTACAGTACATTTTTAAATAAATGGTAAAATGCCTTTGCAATGGGCAGCACTGGTAGCAATATCGAATAATGATGTTGTAATTGCAAAATCTTAAAAAGAAATTGTAAAAAGAGTTGTACTATTCTGTTGCAGGTCCTTGTGTGGCACACCAGAACAGAGAAGGTAAATTTGGCCAATGAACCCAAACATCCTCAGGATACAATTAAAATTGAGGTATGATCAAATCCAATTCGTATTAGGATGCCCTGAACTTTTTCAATGGACAGAAAACCAGTGATTGTGAAGATTCTTTACCCTGTGATCATTCGCTGAACTTTAATTAAAGCTTCATATGAATGGAACAACCCCATGTGGAAGTTTTAAGACTTCACTGAAATTTCATGGTCCTTGGGACTTTGAATGCATGTGCCACATCTATCGTTTTTCCGCTGCAAAGTTTCCTTGAGGAAAACCGCATCATTTTCTTGATGTTTCTGTCTATTTACATCAAGGCTCTACCTACTGAGAGTAAAGGTTCCATAAGCTAATATTGCAGAACAATACACTCGCAAAAGTACAGCATACATTGTAACTATTTTCCTTGTCAGAAACAGGTAATAAACCAGAGCCATTAAGGCTACATAAAATACAAACATACTGTGATTTTTCTGATTTAATAAAGGGGTAATCTGATTAATACTAAGCACCTTAATATGTAAACACAATGAAGGTTATAAACCTGGATGTACATTATAGGAAGAAAAACACCTAGCCCACAGGGATATTCATAACAATCCTCTACTAGGATACTATGTACACACTTAGGGGCAAATTTATGAAGGGTCGAATTAAAAAAAACAAATTCAAATTTTTTTAGTGTCAAAATTGTCAAATTCGACTAGGGAGTTATCCAAAATTGATTTGAGTTTTTTTCAAAATTAGATTTTTAAGATTTATCATACTCTGGTCCTTTAAGAATTCAAATTCAACTATTCACCACCTAAAACCTTCCAAATGACTGTTTGAGAGGTGCAGGGATCAATTTGGAGAGGTTTGCAGCGTTCCTGACTCGAATCGAGTTTGAACGAATTTGACTGCCCAATTAGAATGTATGAAATAGAAAACAGTTATAGCATCCAGGCTTATATTCCCTCCTGAATTGTGGTACTTAGCTTAGCACACCATAACAACATCACAGTTATTTGTAAATAAACAGCTAAACGATATTGTTCAATGATACATTTACACTCAGTCTGAAGAATTAAATAAAATCCAGAAACAATATTAATTGTAGTAAAAAGTGAGGAAGAGTTTTTTTAATAAGATACTAGTGACATGATATCTCAGTCCCTTATATGTAATAAAAGTAATTTTGATCAATATTAATCAGATATGTAGGTTAAGCAGTTTCCTTAGGTTAGATGTGAAATCAACAGAACATTTTTTTACAGTGATATGTAAATGTATCCTAGAACTGCTTTTCACCACAATCAGATTCAACCACAAACTAAAGAGGCTGAAAAAGTGTCTGTTTTTTTTTTCATCACCGTTTGGAAGAGAAAGCAAAAGGATATATACATGGGTAAAACAAAGTATCATGTGCATCAAAGCCAGGAATGTTCTATGAATGTCCATGAAGTCTCAGTAGTTCCTTTTATTTCCACAGTTGTGTGCTTAGAGTCTGACCAGAGGCATTCCCAGCCCATCCTCCTACAGTGTTAGCTGGTTGACCAAAAGCCATCATATTGCTTGCTCCGTTAAGGTTAAGTCCACTCATTTGCTGATTCATCTACAAAGCACAAGAATGAATGTTCAAGTCAAAGCACAAGGAGCAACAATGAGATTTGATGCAGAGTACATTAGTGCATGTTTGTTTTCATTATATATCTCTGCCAACGGTCAGTGCAAATTAGGCATTTATGCAATTATGATTTTTAATGATCCCACATGTGATATTCCAAGGACAAAATAAAAATGGGCCCTTTGCAATCCGCCCGATTTCATAATTGTTCATTGTGTTTATGTTTGCTGTTTGAGTGGCAACAAAGCCTTCTGAAAGAATTTCTGAAAATGCAGAGGTCTACTACCATATTGTGAGAAGTAGGAAGTAGGTTTGTTTATTTTGGTTCAGTGCAGAAACAAATTACTGCAAACAAGACTTTTTTTCTTATTTATCTATAGAGCACAACTGTCTTTACAAACACTTGGATGAATCTTAATAAATCTGTATCTGTGAATACAAGAGTAAAGGAATCCTTGCATCTTGCATCCTTTCCTAGTGTTTGAAGAAAATGGTAATGGAAATCATGAATTAAAGGGATACTGTAATGGGGAAGTATGTTGTTTTCAAAATGCACCAGTTAAACACTCTTCTACCAGAGTCTTGTACTGAAATCCAATTTTTCAAAAAGAGCAAATTGATTATTTTATATTTAAACTTGAATGAGAATGAGGCAAGCCATTTTATTATATTTGCAAGTCCCCTCAACCTTATGAGTCTATAAATTCTCTTTACGGCTGCACTGCAATTTGGATAATGTCAACCTCCAGCAGCTGATATTAAGCAAACCAAAGCAAATCTTGGCCTATCAACACTGACAACGTAACATGATAACTGTCCTGGACACCTCTCCTAAAGGAATCAGCTGCTTGAACTAATAGGAGCTTCATGTTTCTAAGCTGCTACAACTGCTCTGATTGGCCTAATAGCATGTGCTGAAGGAATGAGAGTGGAGTTAAAGAAAAAACAGCCCATGCTTCGTCCCTTTAACTTTAAAGCGGTTGTTCACCTTTAAATTAACTTTTAGTATGATTTAGAATGAGATTCTGAGATAATTTGCAAATGTTTTTGATTTTTCATTATTTGTAGTTATTTAGCTTTTTATTCAGTAGCTCTCCAGTTTGCAATTTCAACAATCTGGTTGCTAGTAGGGATGCACCAAATCCAAGATTCGGTTCGGGATTCGGCCTTTTTCAGCAGGATTCGGATGAAACCTTCTGCCCAGCCGAACCAAATCCGAATTTGCATATGCAAATTAGGGGTGGGGAGCGAAATCACGTGACATTTGGTCACAAAATAAGGAAGTAAAAATGTTTTGCATATGCAAATTAGGATTTGGTCTGATATTCGGTCGAATCTTCCTCGAAGGAAAAAAAGTAGCAATGCCAATAAATCTGTAGCCTTACAGAGCATTTGTTAGATAGAGTCAGTGACCCACATTTGAAAGCTGGAAAGAAGAAGGCGGCAAATTATTCAAAAGCTATAATGAAGAAAAAAAAAAGTGTATTTGAAAAGTTGCTTAGAGTTCGTACATTCAATAAAATTCTATACTTAATGTTAATGTGAACCACCCTTTTAAAGGAGAAGGAAACTAAGTGAGCTTTATCAGAAAGGTCTATAAATACACCAGTAAACCCTCAAGTAATGCTGCTCTGAGTCATCTGTCAAAATGGGCTTCTGTATCCGACTTCCTGTTTTCAGCATAATCCTCCAGGGCTTTGTCTTGAGCATGCTCAGTTTGCTCCTCTCTCACCTTCCTTTTACCCTCTCCATCCTCCCCTACCTTCTGTAATCTGAGCCCAGAGCTATGAGTGAGCTGGGAGTAACTCAGGCAGGAAGTGATGCCACACCAAACTAATATGGCAACTGCTATCCTAAACAAACAGAAAGCACTTCTAGAGCGGTTTACTTAGGCATGGTAAAGCATTCTGCAGAATAATTATAGTGTTATAGCTTGCACTATTATGGCTAATCTATTGGCAATAAACTACTTCGGTAGCTTTCCTTCTCCTTTAAGGTCACGGCAAAATGTATGCTTTGTTGCTCACATGAAAACATTCCCTGCAGGCAACAAAGCACACCCTAAAATATCTTCTGTCACCATCAGGAGTGGTGACAGAATTTTAGCAGTCAATAACCAACAGCACATAAAAGTATCTGTGAGCCACAGCCCTTATGGTTACTGCCTAACTGCTAGTACAGGTTGTTATTAAAATGTTTTGCACTATGCTGTTTCAGTTACTTCCAATTTACATCAGTAGAAAGCAGCATTGGTTGTTTCAGGCTAAAATATGCTGCAAAACTGCGCCATTAGCTCCAAACTCTGATTCAGCTTGTCAGTAAAGGTAATACATATTCTTGCAAATAATGTTAGTATGACTTCTGAGAATAATATTTCCATATCCAAAATACATTATACAGTCAAAGGCAAATGATATTGACACCTTCCCCCTCATATACTGTACATTAGAAACAGTAGGAGGCAATGGGTGCCCCATTTATCATTCCCAAATGCAGGTTACTTAAAGTCTGGAGGAGGTTTCAGTTTTCTACAAATCAATGCTCCAAATGTATCCTTGCATGTGAGAATTACAACCAGCAGAAGAAAAAGGAAAAAAAAGTTGTGAGAAAGGGATGGACTTTTCACATATGTCCGTAGACTAATGGAATCCATCTTGAAAACTGTAAGGTAAATCATAATAATTGTGTTTGGTAGAGTTGCAACATAGTCATGCAAGAAGTCATGCAGATAATTTCTCTCTGTGACATCACATGGAAATTTTAAGTGCAACCTATATGCAGTCCAACACAACTTATCTTTTAATCACCAAAGCAAAATACATGTTTTCTGTTTATTTAAACTTACTGCGTGATGAATAAATGTAAACTGCTAAGGGTGAAGACATACGTGGCAATTTGTCACCACATCAAATGGTAATTTTGTAATGGCAATTAAGTCCTTAAAGGGGATGTAAAGGCAAAAATATAAAATCCCATTTTTACTTTCTTTAATGAAAAAGAAATCTATCTCCAATATACTTTAATTAAAAAATAAGAAACCTGACTGTATGCAGTGATATCCCCCCTTCTTTTACTGCTGTGGATAGGAATTGTCAGGTGGTCCCCAACTGCTGTGCAGGTAAACGATCATACTTTCAAATGGCAGGGGGAAGGGGAGCCCCCCCCACCTTAATTCCCAGAATTTGAGCAGCATTGTTGGATTCCTGTAGAGATTTGTATCCAGAGACTCAGTGCAGTCTTTATATTCTGATTATTAATCAGTCTTGCTGTATTGGCTTCTATGGCAGATATTATTTGACTTCTGCGGTTTTGATAATTTATGATGATCCCTAAGCTTAACCTCCCAACTGAAGCCCAGACCACACTGAGCATGTGCGAGTGTTGATATTGCAGAAATGTCTTAACAAATTTACAAGATGACAGCCCCCTGCGCCAACTTATGAAAGCATAAATCATTTGTCTTATTAGGCTGCTGGTGCAGTAAGTTAATGTTTATATTTAGTATACAAAATACAGCATTTCTAATATTATTCTATTTTAGACTTTAGTTGCCCTTTAAAAGAAGGGCATAACTTACTGATTGTGACATAACCTTTGTGATTCTCACATGTTTCAAGAGACTGCAAATTACATTTTAGCATGCTGTGAATATCCTCCTTGATTTGTCTTTAAATGCTAGATTTGGTAGTATCAAAGCCAAGAAAAACGAAATAGTAATTTACAGGGGTCACTGTACCCAGTGCAATACCAGTGTAAAAAAATTGCTGCAGGCCTCTGTGCTCCAAAATGGCATTAGGTATTCATGAGTGATGGGCAATGACAGGTGACTTTTACATGTGCAAATGCAATTCAAGGCTGAAAAAGGAGAAACGGCATAGGATACACAGCAGATAACAGATAAGCTCTGTAGTATACAATGGGATTCTTCAGAACTTATCTGTTATCTACTGTGTATCCTATCATTCGTCCAGTTCATCTGAATTTGTCTTTTGTAGAGGTTACTTAATTATTTGGTAAGTGAGTCACCACAACAGTAAATTGCCTGTGTCAGAAGCATCAGTTTAATCTGCAGGAAAGCTTATTAAGGAACAGAAGTGCCTAAAACACTTAAAGAATAGCTGCTTCTAATCTACCCAAAGCACTATCACAAGATAAATATTTTTATTTCCAACATGTCTCATTAAATAAACAGCAAGCTACTATCTGTAAAAATGCAGGTTTACATAAGGAAAGATAAGATCCACAAAATGGGACATCTGAAACGTGATTGTAGTGGGTATAATTATAAAAGCTTTGTTCATTTTATGATCAGAAAGGTTAATGGCAACTCGGTTCCTTCTCCCATTGACCAAAACACCAAAAGTGTGATTTATCGCTGGTACTGTGACTATAATATGAATGGGAACCATTCAATTTAGATCAAAAAGGCAAGATATTTCTTTTCCTCTATATTAGGTTTCGGAAAAGACATGCATAGCAATTTAGATATCGCCCGTGTGGACATTTTAACACAACAAAGCATTTGTAAACTGTTCATTACTGGAGTGATAAAGGCTTTAAACTATTATTTTAATATTTGCATGTGGGCAGCATTTAAAATGAATTAAAAAGTTTCCTATCATCACCTGCTTAGTGCTAATTAGTCTTAACATCAGAGTCTTGGTAAGAGATTAATAACAGACACCCATTACTGTCACATTGCACCTACACTATGTAATATTTCCTGATTAATTTTTTAACAAAATATGAAAATAAACTCCATTATCTGCACAATCTTCTCTCAACAAACTGCCATAAAGCTGAATGCAGGAGATTAAAATAACAGCAGGCAAAAACCATATGTTTTAAAGGACACGAGTGAAGTAGACATATTAAGTCATTTTTAAAGGGGAACCGTTGCTATTATAAATATCCCCTAAACAATAGATTGTTATTGATTCTATTCATGCATTTTTATGTTTTAGAAAAAAAAAAAAATTATATATATATATATATATATATATATATATATATATTTATTTATTATTTATTAGTGTGCTTCCTCAACACAACTTTTTAGCTACTGTAGCAACTCAACCATACTGTTTTTCAAAAGTGCACTGCAAAAGTGCACTGCAAACTGAGGACTGGAATAAGCCAATAAGAACAGGTAAAATATGTTGGCATATTTATTTACACCCATTGTAAATACATAAAAAATAAAATCACAGTTACACAGAAATTAAATGCCAAACAGACATGAGAGCCAGTTGGTCTCCAGCTCCCTAAAAAGGGAGTATTTTACTGTTCTAGGAGCCTTAAAGGGATTCTGTCATGGGAAAACATGTTAAAAAGCTGCTCCAGCAGAAATCTGCACTGAAACCCCTTTTTTCAAAAAAGCAAACAGATTTTTTTAAATTTTATTTTGAAATCTTAAATGGAATTTGACATGTCAATTTTTCAGGTGCCCCCAGCCATGTGGCTTGGTCTATGATAAACTTCAGCCACACGACTGCGGATCCGCTCCTCCGCTCTACCTGCACCTGAAAGCATTGTCTCTGCTCGGGTGCAGACAGAAACGGCAGATTTTGTAACCAAAACACATTTCTCAATGAAATCCACCCTGCTTGCAGGTGAAAAGGGGAGCAGTCAGGCAGTCGTTGCTCTGTCTGCAGAGAATCCATATCATCTGGCCCTAGCCTTACTGCTGCACTGCAAGTTGGAGTGTTACAGAAAAATGGGAAGGCATTAATGGTCAAAAGTTGAAATCAGAAAGTTTTTGCCAAATTTCATTCCTGTGGTCAATGCTTGTTTGGTCCAAATTTTATCAAGCAGCAGGACAACAAACTGAAGCATACTTAAAGGGGAAGGAAACCTAGCCGGCGCAAACCCCCCACCCCCCCTCCCGTTTGTTGCCCACCCTCCCTCCTCCCCCCTGGCCTACCCGTCCCGCTGGGCAAATGCCCCTAACTTGTTACTTACCCTTCTGCGCAGGTCCAGTCCAGGGAGTTCACCGACGACATCTTCTTCCACGCGATCTTCTTCCTGCTGTGAACGGCGTTTTGGCGCATGCGCAGTAGGATCATTTCGCCGGTACGGATCTACTGCGCATGCGCCAAAAGTCACGCGCATGCGCAGTAGATCGTACCGGCGAAATGATCCTACTGCGCATGCGCCGTTCAAATCAGGAAGAAGATCGCGTGGAAGGAGATATCGTTGGTGAACTCCCTGGACTGGACCTGCGCAGAAGGGTAAGTAACAAGTTAGGGGCATTTGCCCAGCGGGACGGGTAGGCCAGGGGGAGGAGGGAGGGTGGGCAACAAACGGGAGGGGGGGTGGGGGGTTTGCGCCGGCTAGGTTTCCTTCCCCTTTAAAGGGGAACTCCACAAAACTTAAGCTTTTTGAAAAGTAATCATAATTTCAAGCAACTTTGCAATATACATCAATTAAAATATATGCAGACTTTTCATGATTTTTAATGGTTTGGAACAGTTCCCTAAGCCTAGCCCCTGCTCTCTTGCTGATCTGTCTGACTACTTTGCTGAGCTGGCTGACTACTGTTACATTTTATCAGCAGCCAGCTGTCCTTGCCTGCATCCTCCAAACCCCACAATCCCCTGTACATGTGATTTCATTAAGGAACAGAACATCACAGTGCGATGCATTATGGGTTATATAGTTCCTGCATGCTGTCTGTAAGCTGTGGAGAATTTGTAACATCAGTGTTTAGTCCCTCCTTTCCTGCCAGGATTTCAAATGATGCAGAAAGAGAAGAACTTTTAAACAGTTGCATTTCAGCATAGAAAATGGCATTTATTTATACTTTTTGAAGAAACAGGTAATTGTGATGGGTATATTAGGGGTTTCAGTGCTATGTGGGCCTCTTTATCAAATGTTGGTTTGGAAGCCGGAGTTCCCCTTTAATTAGTTATGCAAAAACGATTCAGTGAAGAAACAGGATTCCATTGAACGGTTTGTTTATTAACCGTGGCTCATTATGTACGTTGAATTTCGCAAGGCTTTTATGTGCATTGGTGTTCAAAAGGTGTGATTTTACAACTTCCTACCATCCCCTGTGATCATGGTTTGATGGGGATGTGAATATGTACAGTTGGTTTAGTATATGTAAATATATACTTTTTATATGCTAGTGTATACATAATTCTGTATATGTATGTGTATATCATGTGCATATGTGAAGCAGTGCTTATTTGGAAGGGTCTGACTTCATGGACTTTTATCTTTTTTTACCCAAATAAGCTATGTAATCATCAAAAATTGCCCACAACCTAGTTGTAACTCTGGTAAGAGCTACAGAAGGGGAGGGTTGAAATGTTTAAGAAAATCTTAAAAAATTGACAGCTAGAATGGCAAAGGTCTGTAAAGCAGGAACTGCAGCAAATTCTTGTTCTAATGGATGATGAATTTAAAGTTTGATTTCACAGAACACTATAATTTCATACCAATTTCTGAGCAATTTAATGCTACCTATAATTTCAAAAACATTTTGATTATGGGTGATTCCAAAGTTCTGAACAGTGCTGTAATCAGTAAGGAATTAAATATTTTTTACTTGGAACCTACAAATGATAAGAAAAAGTGAACAAAGTAATAATAAGGGTTCAGAGCAGTACTGAAGCACTGCTATACCCTTTACAAGGAGATGACAGCAGAAAATAATGTAAAGCCTAGTTTAGTGTTGTTTCTGCACTGTACTACACAATGTGTTTGCACTGATTATGCTTCAATTAAAATGGTAATTTATGAATAACATCACTGCAAAAAACAATGTTGCCCAACAAGATAACATATACATATCTTGGAGTTCTTGCTTACCACTTAATCTGAAATTCATAAACCACAACTGTATTTTGTTAGCACAAAACTAAAAGGTATGGTTCAAAATCTTTAGTAAATTAGCTATACCTGAGAAAGGTTCCAAGGAGATGGTTGATTTTGTGGCATTCCAAACTTATTTGGTGGTGTGGCCATATTTCCCACCATTCCAGCTTGCGGCCCCATCATGGATGGTGGAAGTCCCATAACACCAGTTGGGGCATTTGCCACAAAGCCATTAGGCATACCCATTCCTACCATCATCCCAGCATTCTGTCCCATGCCTGGTATCGATGGCCCCATCATATTTCCCATTATACCAGCAGTAGCAATAGGAACCCCCATGGAGGGAAATGCTTGGAAATTGGTAGCTGGTTGTGCTGCATATGGCATGGGTGAAGAACCCATAAACATCCCTGCAATGACCAAAAAAAAGTAACATTATTATGTATGAATACAACTCATATACACTCTCATGAAGTGTTGAGACTAGTATTTTCAAAAAAGAAAAAAAACATATATAGGAAATTGCAGGAAAATACTGAAGGGCCCTGGGGCTTGTTCAACCATTTCAAAGATTTATTCTCCAGCATTGTAGCAGTTATTGCCCTATAACTCATATAACTTACCAGTTAAAGGCTGCTTTACTGAAGGACAGAGGCTCTTCTGCAAGACATTCTTTCATGTTATGAAGTGGTATATACATACGGTACATACGTTTTCCGAACTAATGCCAAAACTGCCATTTTGCAGGCCCTGCTATTATAGTTGAATACTGGGGAAAATATGGCTGTGTGTGTTCCTGCAGCTGCCACTATTTCATAAATAAGTTCTTTGTTGTAAGGGTTGAATGTTGAATTACGGCCCCCAAAACAACTCATTCTAATAGCCAAAATGCTGTAGCAATTGTACAATTTAAGAAAAGCAAACTCTCGCTTGTAATTCAAGAGCTTTCATATATATGATAAATTACAAGTTTCAATAAATAATATACAGATACAAATATATCCCTACAATATGATATGCATTTAAAACACAATCTTAAACTTGGACTTCATGTATGCAGTAGAACATTTCTAAAGCTTTACATAAGGGTTACAAATAATATTGCCCACAGATCCACTTAAAAATGTTATACCTGTAGTGTTTTGTTGCTGCATATTTGTTGTGCCATAAAGAGACAAGATGGAGTCTTTAGACAATGGCTTTTTTTGTGTGTCTTCAGATTTTGTTGTCTGATCTGTAAACAAATCCAGGTCACCAGATGACGAAGCTATAGTGCTACTTACAGGGTTGGTAGAAGTCACCTGTGAAAGGAAGACATCAAGAATAGATGCAAAATAAAACATTGCAAATATATGCAAAAGATAATAATGTAACTCTGAGAAGATAATTTATTTTTGTTTCCCCTAGAAGAGAGAAGAAACCATTCATATGGCATACTCTCAAAGGTAAACCTATCCCACATTATTTAAGTAAGTTTTAGAGATTGCTCCCTTAGGCAGGGGCAGACAATTACTTTCACTTTCCATTCAGCACTTTCTAGATGTCACTGCTCTCCACACATTCCTCTGTTCTCTCCAACATTTAATTGTGTAGTCAGTGCATGATGATGGACATCAGGTCCCCCATTCTGCTGCACAAACAAGATTCTGGGATGATGTAAGGCTTGTCTTAATAACAGGGTCCACAAAATGGCTCCTGCCTACTTGCTATAATTATGAATTCCAAGTCTGACAGAAACAAGATTCAAATAATTTATATTGTGTAATTAAAAGTTCATTTTGCTTGACTAAGGTGATAAAATAGGATTTTGAATAATTTTTTTGGGTGACCGGTCCCCTTTAAGAGGGGCTTGGTTGATTTCATGAACAAGCATAATATCCACGGCTATAGGTATTGGTACAGTATATAGTTTCAGTGGGTGTTAACCTTGGACTTTTTTCAACCCAAATTAACTATGTAACTATACTATACTAACTAACATATTAGCACAACAATGACATCTATCACACACCCATTAAATTGACCAGGGCCAGGTGGTGCTGCAATGGGGTAAATCTACAAATTTCAACGTTTTTTAAAAAATCACAATTAAATATTAGAAATAAATTAACAATATTTTAAAAACATATCTTATAAATTGTCATTTTGGTCCTGGTCTAAGACCGTTGTCAAGACTATGTAAATGTTAGGCACCCTCAGTGATTAAAATTGCTTAAAAGTGATTATAATTGCTTAAACTGCACCAGCCTGGGATATTTCTGTAGGAGCATCACGCCACAATCGTCTTCTACTTCTTCGGGCTTCTCCTTTGGCCCTGGTCCAGTGTGCATGCACAGTAGACTGAAAAACTGTTTTTTTGTTTCTAAGTTTGACTTTTCCCTCTACTGCACATGCAACCCCAGACAAGGGCAAAGAGAGGATTGAGGAGACTAGCCCCTACAGAAGCACTGTACTGTTACAATGGCAGCAATAAGGCAATTAATTGCAGACTAAAATCCATGGGCTTTTTCTTCTACTCCATATTAATAGTCCATAGCCAATCTTTTAATCAAGCAATCTTGTAATCAATCAAGATCAAATGATAACGTAAAAAATGAGAATCCCATTCACTTAGTTAGAAGTCATATAGTAATTTGAGAAAAGGGGCTGAGCCCACTATTTGGGATTTGACGGGAATCACAAACAAATTCTGAATTTGCATATGTAAATTAGCTCTAGGGGGGTTCAAAGATAATGGTGTGCTACGCATGTGGCTGAAAATGTTTCACTTCCTTGTTTGGGCAACAAAAGTCATGCAATTTTAGGATTTTGTTTGGCCAGGCAATTGGATTCAGCTGAAAAAGGCAGAATCCTGGATACAGTACATGCCTATAATAATTACATACAAAAACCGATACTATAATAATGGAAAAAATATTCAACAAACTGCAAAACATTCCACAATCACAGTCAATGAATTGCAACTCCCAACATTTACATTATCGTTCAAGCTACACAGCCAACTAACATACTGTCATATCAAAAAGCAATTGTGAGCAAGAACAGTGGCGGAACTACCGGGGGAGCAGGGGGTGCGAGCTGGCCAGGGCCCGCACCCCCTCAGGGCCCCCCGGCAGCTCACGCGCCACTGACAAATGCAGCCAAATGCAGCCGTACAGAGGGGGTGCGGCCCGGCTGCGCGTGACGCACCAGGGCCCGCCCCCCTCTAGTGACGCTACTGAGCAAGAAGACTACGAAAATATTTATTAAGTTAATTTTATCTAGAGAAACATATTTACCTGTGTTGGAAGAGTAGCTGAAACAGGAATGGGGTTAGAGACCATTGGACCAAATATATCTAAGTCATCATTTACTGCTGCTGTCGATGTATTTCCATTTGAAACAGGTACTTCAGCTGGAGCATCTGTAAATTGGGAGGGGAGAAATAATGTTTTAATATTCATAGTGAAATCCAAAATTAGAGCTAAAATTACATTAAAAACAAAAGTTCGCAAACTTAGATATCACCCATTTATAGCATGTTTAAGTTTTAAGATATTTTTGATTTTTAAATCAACTTTATAATTACCTACAACATTTTAGAGCTCATCACAGAAAAATTCACCCACTTTCTATTTATCAGTGGATGAGTTCACCATTTGATAAATACTTTTTCATTCCTGGGAGATTTTAAGAATTTTAAGTTCTGTTGTGGTGAGCTTTGATGTCACATTTTGATAAACCTGCCACTAAGTCCCAATTTCCTCAGCCTTGTTTTTTATTCTTAAATAAAAGGGATACTTGGCTTTGGGGCAAAAAACCTAGCAACTGCATTCACTGGTGGTGAGGTTCCATATATATTTGTGCAGTGTCCAAAATTTTTTAAATATTCATCCCACAAAGAAGGTCCGCACTCTCAGGACTTAAATTGAAATCAAAATGTTTTATTAACGAAAGAAAGGCCTCGGAGAGGCTGAAACGTTAGTCGTTTAGTTAATAAAACATTTTGATTTCAATTTAAGTCCTGAGAGTGCGGACCTTCTTTGTGGGATATATATATATATATATATATATATATATATATATATATATATATATATATATATATATATATATATATATATATATATATATATATATATATATATATATATATATATATATATATAAATAAAACTCAGAATACTAGCAGTTCAACATCACTGATCAATCACTGTTTTTGGTTTAAACTATATTTCTACATGGGAAAGTATTTACTAGTAGGTGTGGTAGAAAGTAATAGAAAACCACCAGATCCAACAGACATGACATGCATGCTGCTGATTCTGCGTGACTGAATCATTAATTGAGACTTGTTCAAAATAATAGCAGTGTTCAAAATCATAATAGCTTCACTCCAAATAATATATAATAAATAATAGTTCTATTACTGAGGTTATGCATTCTGTGAAAAAGCAGGTGTCAATTATGGTCCTTATTTAAGGAAGAAAGGAAGCAAATGTTGTGCATGCTGGTTATAGTGAGTTTCTGAAAATCTGAGTAAAATGGGTCTTCCAGACATTGTCCAGAACAGCATACTTTGATTAAAAAGTTGATTGTAGAGAGGAAAACATATAAAGTGGTGCAGAAAATGATAGGCTGTGCAGTTAAAATGATCTCAAATGCTTTAAAGGAAAACTATACCCCCCAAACAATGTAGGTCTCTATTAAAAGATACTGAGTAAAACAGCTCATGTGTAAAACCCTGCTTCATGTAAATGAACCATTATCATAATAATATACTTTTTTAGTAGTATGTGCCATTGGGTAATCATAAATAGAAAATTGCCATTTTAAAAAATAAGGGCCACCCCCTGAGATCGTAAGATTCACTGTGTACACATACAAACCACATGTAAGGTCACATGAGCCAATTAACAGACAGAGTTCTGCCTTTTGCTTCCTCACTTCTTCCTGTTACAGTTAGAGTTGTAGTATTTCTGGTCAGGTGATCTCTGAGGCAGCACAGATAGAGTCACGAAATGGTGGTTCAAGGCAAGAGATGTAAAAGGGCAATATTTATGTTAAATATATTCCAGTTTGGTAAGATTCTTTAATATGTCATTCAATTTGATATAAACTATCTGTTGCTTAAGTATTCATTTTGGGGGTATAGTTTTCCTTTAAAATGGCAACCAAAACATTAAAGGAAAGCTACCATTCTAATGGAGAGAAGAAAAGAAGAATCTGTACTGTTACAATTGTGAAGCCAAGCTACAGTGAAGCATGGTGGCACAAGCATCGTGATATGGGGGTGTTTCTCATACTATGGTATTTGGGCCTATTTATTGCATACCAGGGATCATCAATCCGTTTCAATACATCAAAATACTTGAAGAGGTCATGTTGCCTTATTAAAAAAAAAATGCTCTTGAAATGGGTGTCTCATAAAGACAAGAACCACAAACACACCAGTAAACGAGCAACATCTGGGTTGCAAATAAACAAGATTGACGTTATGGAGTGGCCAGCTTAAGCCCCAGACATTAATCCAATAGAAAACATCAAAAATGCTCTTTTTGATGCAAAACCAAGAAGTGCAAAAGAATTGTAGAATGTAACAGGTACCAGAAGTTGGTAGACACAATTCAACACAGATGTGCAGCAGTTCTCCAAAACAGTTTTTTAGAAAGTGGTTATACAACTAAATATTCGTTCTGTGATTCAAATTAAAGCAAAATTTTGAAAATGTTTAAGTTTATACAGTGAATGTTTGAGTCTGTAAAGAATGAAGACACTGCTATTTGCTGGAAGAGAATAATATTCCCTTATTTTACAAATATGATAAATGTTTCATGTTTTGATTCGGAATAGAATGTGCAGTGTTCCCAATGCATTTGTGTGTATGGAAATAAAAGCTATTGTAAGGATTTAGAGCTTTATTCACTTTTATAACACACTGCTATTATTCTGAACACAACTGTATAAGAAGGTTATCAAAATTACATGCTGTTTAACTTTATTTTTTTTTACATTTTCCCCACATTAAAATTGTGGAATTAAATTTGAAAACCAAAAATGGCTTAGAACCATTTATGGAGCTTATTATAATTTCTACATTATAAAACAGGATCAGGTTGGCTCAACTACATGGGGATCCATTTTGGCTCCCAAACCAACAGATTAAGCATCCCTGCTATAAAGGAAATAATCTATTATGTTAACATTTCCTAATATGAAAACCTTTAATGGCGCTACAGTTTGAGATTTTTTAATCTGTATTACAACTGGCCTGTGTATAAACAGATATACAGTTCAAATGAACAATCACACTATATTCTATGAACAGGTTGCCATAGTAATGTTAAGTGGTAGTATTCCATGGTCCATTTATTCACAAGCTTTTTTTATTCCATAGCAAGGTTTCAACCAAATTTTTAAGCATCTCGTACTGAAACACAGATTGCCTTTTTAAAATACTTCACTGCAAAAAGCTCAGTTTTCAAATGTATCAAAATGCTTCTAAATGTTAAAAGAAGCTAATTGTTTTGCTAGAGAAAGTTAGTATGTTTTAATCTATTTTTGTAGTCCTCTGAAATAAAACATCTTTTTGGTATAGCATGTTGCTGGCTTGAAGCTTAAAGGGAGATGGTCATGATGGTGGTGTTTTAAATATAGTGCATGGTCTGCCTAGCAAATGATACAATCTTCCATTGAGCAAAACCTTTTTTTTCCCTAATTTTATTAATATTGTAATTGCAGACATCTCTACATTATGCATTAATCTGTGTTTGCAGAAAAAGTCAGCACAGCACCATGCAAGTGCTTTCAGACAGCTACTGTTTCAGCCAATCTATTTCTGGCTTCCAGTCTTGCACAAAAATCTCTCCTACTCTCCTGTTTTTTGGAATGGTTGGGGTGTGAGTTTCAGGACTTTTTACCTCTTGCTGCATTATTTACAAGTATATGCACAGCCTAAACTATACAAACTGATAATGAAAGTCTGGAACTATTAGCATACGCCAAGCATGTTAGTGCTCTGACAGCAAGAAGCAGATGGAAATAGACCTGCTTGGATAGGCTATTGCTTCACCTGTGTACAACCTGCTATGCCATTAAACAAACCAAATGCAAAACCCTTACAACTACCTAATAAAAGGCATTAATTTTGCCCAAGAGCAGTAATTTATATCAACCAATACATCTAGTTATTTTAAAGCTCTGGACAACTAAATGTTCTTACTTCTTATAGATGTCATGTACTTTTCCAAGTGCACTTAAAGGTAAACCCTCAAATAATGTAGGTCTCTATAAAAATATATTGAATAAAACAACTAACATTTAAAACCCTGCTTCATGTAAGTAAACCATATTCATAATAATATACTTTTTTAGTAGTATGTGTCATTGGGTAATCCTAAATAGAAAACTGCCATTTTAAAAAATAAGGGCCGCCTCCTGGGATCGTAAGATTCACGGTGCACACAAACAAACCATACAAGTTAGGTCACATCAGCCAATTAAGAGACAGTGCTTCCACACTTCTTCCTGTTACAGTTAGAGCTGCAGTATTTCTGGTCAGGTGATCTCTGAGGTAGCACACAGACCATCACGAAATGGTGGTTTTAGGCAAGAGACGTAAAAGGACAATATTTACCTAAATATATATTCAAGTTTGATAAAATTCCTTAATATGCCAGTTAATTTGATATAAACTATCTGTTGCTCAAGTATTCATTTTGGGGGTATAGTTTTCCTTTAAGTAAATAATTAAAGCTGGTATAAACCCTTTTATAGAATCTTTTTATTTTTTAGGAACAATCTGTGCATCTGTACATAGCATTATTTAAAAACATTCTTTATTTTCAGCGGTTTCTTTTCTTTTTTTTTTTTTTAATGCATTTTAACTGCTGTCTGGATGCGTTTCGGTCATTGGATTTTTAGAGACAGTCTCTGAGGAAGCCAATAAGTGAAATGCGTCAAACTTGATGCCATCAGGAACAACCCAACCAGAAAAAAAAAACACCAGCCAAAAAACTATTTGCCAATGCGACTGGATGATAAACGCATTTGATGTATATGCAATGCTTTCAATAACTTCTGAGAAAACTGTTGCTGGTCCTATCTAGCAACTGTGGCATACAAGTGCCTGGGACCATAGATTGAGACTTCTAATTGACGATATGTATTGCATTGCTGTTCGATATAATTGAGTACCCATTCACACCATATTTGCATTGTGGACCTAATGATGATTCTTTCTTACATTTTCTTAATGTGAAAATTAACTTCAGAAAAATGAAGCGATGCGTTGGTTTTACTGCCGGCAATTTCAATTATTTCCAATTTCCAGACTATTTTCTGGAGATTTGTCGCCCGCAGTCGTACATTTTTATTGAGGGCGACAAATCTCTCCATCAACCACTGCCCTTTCAAGTAAACAGACAGCTGTTAAATTTCCCTCTGGTGAAATGAAAACTATAATAGAAATATACAACACGCCTAAGTCTGCATTTACTGTGAAACGCTGTATTTTCAACACAGCTGAAGGTGCTACACTATGAACAATTAACATTGCATTGCTCAATAGGGTTACTGGATTCAACTGAGCCCCCGCTGAGATTGCTCGGCCCTAGTGCAGTTGAACCCCCCCCCTGCAGTTATATCCCTGCACTTATTCTCTTCCTATCTTTCACGGTTACCTGATATAACATTTTATATGGCTACAGATCCTCTAAGTTAACAAGATGCAATAAGAAAGATCAAGTCTGTGCTGTAAAAGAGTTATCACTGCTCTGAGATTGTACCTTTGATGTAGTGGCTTGCTTGCTGAACAGTTTTCTTTTACTGGCTGCATCTGCTAGTGCTAAGCATTACCCCATGTGAACCTAATGCTAAGATGATGATAATGACAAAAAGCACCTAAAAAAATCCAGAATTATGTAAAACCTCAAGAAGTAATCAAAGATTTGCATAAGGCAGAATCAAAAAAGGGGCATACATAAAATGAAAGGTAATCATGTAAAATCTACATCGCTACATGCAATAAAACACAACACAACCGACCGTAAAGTTATTGTGAATAATTCACTTCAATAATGACTTTCAGGCTCTTTCTGTTTTGCAGTGTTTGACTGCAATTCTGATGGCGCCATATAAAAGATGCAATTTCTGTAAGTATGAATAGGGGAATTTGTAATGGCTCCATTTAGCAGACTATAAAAGTACATGAGAATGTGAAAAACAGCTATATCACACAAAAGAACAGAGATATGTTTTCTGAAATAAAAACTGTATTTACAACCTATTGTCTGCAATTATGTAAAATGAATGCTTAAGAACAAGGCAGGTGTACAGAAAAGAATGTTTGAGTCCTGAAGAGAACTTGCAAATCAAAATAAGAAAAAAAAACGTGCAATGTTTTGGCTGTTTTGCAGTACTTCTGAAACTTGTCTGGATCATTTGATTGTATGTATTTCTTAAGAAAATTTTTCATACAACTCCATAAAGACGAATTAGAATGTGATTAACTAGTCAGATTGATCACAGATGCCGATAGCTCTACCCCTTTATCATTGTGCTCAAATTCATCTAAAGTCCAATCATATCTGATAGATTCAGAATGATCTATTAGAAAATGGTACACAGTGTTCAATTTTATCAGTGCCTATACTGGACAAGTAGAAAGGAAAAAATAAATAAAACATTGCCCATAGCCAACAATGTGAATCAACATCTCAGACCAGTTCAGAGAAAAAAAAAATCCTGGATGTTTTGGCCAATGATA
The DNA here is from genome assembly GCF_017654675.1 of Xenopus laevis. NCBI lineage: Eukaryota > Metazoa > Chordata > Amphibia > Anura > Pipidae > Xenopus > Xenopus laevis. Next base: position 79,369,242 of record NC_054380.1, read on the forward strand.
AATAACGATTTTAAACTAATCGACTGAACTGGTGTATCTTAAGTCCATAGCCTTGAGCAAAAAAATCAAGTGAACATGTGCCACACAGACAAAACAAACATGTAGCTCTATGCTTGCACATTAAGCCCAATATACTGTATATCACAAATTCTATTCTAATCCTTTTACAACCACTTGTAATCGAAGTACACAATGATGTAAAAAAAAACAAAAACAAATGGCTACATATATTTACATTTGTTCATCTACAGCATAAAAGGACAGCTCATCCAATAAAAGACGTTCTTTCTCAGAAGACAGGGTAACATTGCTATCTCGCAGCTCAGAGTAAAATTTAATTTAAGAAGATGAAATAAAACGACAACACTACCTGCTATTAAAGGACTCCAGCATAACTTACATTCATTCTTGAAAGGGACTGAATAAAAAAAGGCAATGGTGATTTTCCCAGTGCAATATGAATATGTACTTTTGTATAGGTGTACAAAAAAAAAAAAAAAATACAATAGTATTTTATACTTCATATACTAACACAAAAAAACCTATATTTAAATGTTGAAATGTCATTATCCAGCAGTTCTTTGAAGATGACTTTGATAGAATTTCCTTCCCTAAGGAGCTCATTACTGGTATTTTGGTGGAGACTGCACTGCTGACAGATATAGACCCCTTATTAAACATTTTCTTTTATAGAGGGCTCTCAGCAGACTTAATCATGCCATTTTCAAGCACAGCTAACAATATCACTTGGCATATGGTAGATAAAAGCATGATGTGCCATTCAGTAAAGGCTTCATTGTAGTCATTTTAAAATGTAACAATGAAGAGTGTTCATTATTTATTACTTACCAAGCCCCAGCAGATCAACGGTCAGTTCAGGAGACTTCTTTGGACTGGCTTTAACCTCTAATGGCAGTTCCTTTTTCAATAACTGTGCAAAAGAAGCAAAAATAATTAATTAGCAGTCCTGAAATATATCATTAATATAGCTTAACACTTATAAAAGCACACAAATCCTATTTGAACCCTTTTTGGAACATGCTGCGTGTTCGGGGGTTACAATTAATATGCCTGATATGTGTAACATGAGAAACACTATAGCAGTGCCAGATGAAACATTAAATTACTCATACAGACAGATTGGCCTGCAGCGTTGTTCAGTTTGTAGACAAACTTACTCAAGGCATATGAAGAAGTAGAGCTAGTGTCTAAAAAAAAAACTAACTGGCATAAGAATACTAAATAAGATAAGAATGCTAAATAAATTAAGCAAGCCACAATGCATAAAAATAAACACATACAATTAAGCACATTTCTACATTTTGAAGTGAACTGTCCTATTAAAGTGAGCATTGATTAAAGCAGAAAGTACAGTTGGAAATGTCTTCATTGCTTTACCATTAATTGGCTATGATTTTGTTTGAAGTGACATGGAGCATGTTAAGGACAAACACTATAATGTTTATGGTCAACCTACAATTAAAATTGTAACCAATAAGATGGAGTAAGGTACAGAGCATGGGTGTGTTTGCGAAATGTGTAACCTCAAATTCATTAGCAATGGAAACTTTTGGGCAATTTGCTCAGAATTGCAAATACAATTTTTGCATATAATGCTCTAGGCTATTATGTTTCAGATGTTGCCATACTTGATATATTTATTTAAGCTGTCATTGGACTTGGGGAAATGCAAAAAGAAAAAAAAATATTTCAAAGACATATTCAAAAACATACAGAACATTCAAGTTGAAACATACGGATTTGCATAGTTAACATGCAAATTCCTTCTACTAAATCAGACAGGGGATATACTTTAGGCACATACAAATTTACCTATAACTTAAACTTGCAGTTATATAATACTGTTATACTAAATTACAGTTTCGATATTGCCACAATAATGCAAAAATAAATAAATGATCTGTTTAAATCCATCAATTGTTTTTTCTAAGAATGTATTTTCTTTTTACCAACAGAAAATGCATACTAATAAAAGGGACCTAATTAAGTGATGACAGTACAGGTATGGGACCTGTTACCCATAATGCTCGGGACCTGGGGCTTTCTGGATAACAGATCTTTTTGTAATTTGGATCTTCATACCGTAAGTCTATTAGAAAATCACATAAACATGAAATAAACCCAATAGGCTGTTTCTGCTTCCAATAAGGATTAGTTATATGTTAGATTGTATCTTGTACAATGTACAGTGAGAAAAATGATATCCTTTTTAAAAATTTGGATTATTAGGATAAAATTAACTCTATGGGAGACTGCTTTTCCATAATTCAGTTTTCGGATAACGGATCTCATACCTGCATTCCTTTAATACCAATATAAAATGCTCTTGGTAAATACTATCTGGTAGTAATTATGAGCATGCACAACAAGGGATTACTTGCCTTTATTATTTGCAGCCTAATTAAGACATGCTTTAAATGCAGGTTATTCAAACCTTTCATCATTATATTTAGATCACACGACTTATATAATATGCAAAATGCAGATGCTACTAGGTAGCAGTAGTAACATCATTACTGGTCTTTATGTCCTTCATACACACAGTTATACTGTATTTTCTACTACAAATTATGTTTATATAGCCATGACAACAACCATACCACAACTCCAAGGTTGACTAAGTGACCATCCCCCACAGTTTGGAATCCCATGCTGTATTAGGCCAAACAGCATAAGAGGATGCCCAAAATGTATGGATGATTTTGGACATTCTAACACTCATTTTGGTCTTTCTAAAAAACAAAAATCACTGCCTATAAAATGACAGTAATTGCTATAGTATTAAAACAAATAAGTTAGAATCTTTGAGCTCTGCTTGTCTATGTCTGTCTCAGCAGAGCTCTGGACATGTCCTAATGGTGCTTCCTCAGAAACACAGTACTAGGGGCTCATTTATCAACACTGGGCAAATGTGCCCATGGGCAGTTACCTATAGCAACCAATCAGTGATTAGCTTTTTGAAGCTAGCTGCAAGTTGAACAATGAATGCAGCAATTTGATTGGTTGCCATGGGTTACTGCCCATGGGCAAATTTGCCCAGTTTTGATAAATGACCCCCACTTAGTATGATGCAGGTAACCAACCAAAGCTCTGCCCTCAGACAGAAAAAGGTGAACTGCAGTGTTCTGAGAATCACTGACTCCTATGGGTAGAGCATGGGAAAGCACAGATTGCTGATGCTAGTAAGGGTTTTTGTGGGACCACCGCAGACCAATATTGGCTCCAAAAATTTGGGCTACTACAAAACATGATGGATAAAATTCCTGAGATCTGTGTGTGCATTCTCTTACATAATAAAGCTCTGCACAAAATGGCACAGTGAAAACATTTTGCTTAATCAGGGGGTGTTCCAAGGCCCATTGCTGTCTTTTGGTGCCACCTCACACCCCTCGGTTACTTTTCTAACTGTTGGAGCGGGGTGAGGGAAGGTTGCAACGCAGGTGCAGAGAGTGCAATTGCGCTTAGAATTTTGGTCCTTGAAGTTACTAGGAATGGCTTTGAAGGCTGCCGCCTAAGTTTGTCAACTCACCGAATGCCTAATGCCCCCCTGAGCTTAATTCAGTTAGAAGGAAAAGAAACAAAAACAGCAACTGAGATTGTTATATAGACTTTTTGAAAAATGTTAACTGCCCATTTATGTGAGTGTCCTGCTGTGTAGAACAATTCAGCTAATTATATTTTCAAAAAATGCATGTTATATAAAGGCCTTGCAACAGTATTCAAAAGCTTTGACCAATCCTCTCATTTTAATGATAGCAAATCATATCAATGCAATCTTGTTCCTTGTATTATTATTATTATTTTTCAGAACGGAAACTCAATATCGGGGTTTTTTTGTTACAGCAACTAGCATAAAATTTGAATCCACACACGAATATTCAATAGAGTGGGCACTGATTGGGCATTGAGTTTACATCAATATCAACTTGAATAATTTTGGACTACGCTGATACTAGGTTTACAGACTGTTCGGATCCAAGTCTGTACAAACTGCAATCAGAAGCAAGAATAAACAAATTTATTTCAAGCATAACCATGGGCATGAAAAGTTACATGGATGAAAAAAAAGTTCCTGGAAAGACCCCTTCTCCTTTCCTCAAACACACAGTTTGCCCCCTTCAATAACAACCAGTTAAACTTTCAGGTTAAGAAATCTTAATCAAGTGATTGCAGAAACTTTGTGCAGGTCCGATCTGGCTTAAATCAGTTTTAGCGAATGATTAATGCTAATTAAAGTCCATATGGTGTCTGTTAACCCTACTGCGATAGTCTGCTCCTTCAAAACTTTTAAGGCAAATAGCGCATTATCGGGCATGTAAGCTGGTGCAGTTTGGGAGGGGTGCTTTCAGGGACAATATCTTTGAAGTAAGGGTTCATTAAAAAAAAAAAAAAAAAAAGTAATGGAGGTGCATAGATGCAAAGGAACATAAAAACAAAATGACTCACCAACAAAGACAAAACACATATTCTACTTCCGCATATTAACTTGCCAATTTATAGCCTCATCTACATGTTTTGATAGATGCCACAATTGCACAAGAAAGAGCTGTATTGTGGATCAAAACAAGTTTATGCTAATAAAGTAATAAATAAGGCTGAACACAAATGAAGAACCTAAATCCAAAATCTTACAGTTCCATTCTGACCCTAACTACCGATATCTATGTAGTGCGGATATTGGTCGGTTCAGAGATTGCGCAAGTTTAAACATGTTCTAAGATAATGGTTCATGGAAAATCAGTAGATGAAGATGTGAATAGAAACCATATTTCCTTACCCTACTATGTGTGATGTCTTGTACACATTCTGTCCGTTCAGTCAGAGACTGCAGATTGGCCTGTGTATAGCCACTTTAGTCTACTCTACCTGCAATACATTGTGTAGCTAAGTACTCCATTTTCTGCCCAGGAAATGTATTCAGCTCCTACTGGGTGATCACAAGTAAAATTAGCCCCAGAAGGAGAAGCAAACAATAGAATTGTTCCTTTTAAACAGGTGACCAGTTAGGTCATACTAAATATGTACCTTTTTAAAGCTTAAAGGAGAAGGAAATGTTAAAACTAAGTAGGCCTTATCAGAAAGGTCCATCTATATATACCAGTAAACCCCCAAAGTAATGTTGCTCTGAGTCCCCTGTCAAAAGAAACACTGCATGTCTTTCCTTCTATTGTATACACATGGGCTTCTGTATCAGACTTCCTGCCTTCAGCTTAAACATCATTGCCCTGGGCAAGAGCATGCTCAGTTTGCTCCTCTACTCCCACCCCTCCCTCTCTCTCTACTGTAATCTGAGCCCAGAGCAGGGAGAGACTCAGGCAGGAAGTGATGTCACACCACATTCATACTGCAGCTCCTATTCTAAACAAACAGAGTTTTTAGAGCTTTTTACTCAGGTATGGTAAAACATTCTACAGAATAAATATAGCATTCTAGCTTGCACTATTGCAGCTAATCTATTGGCAATAAAATGCCTCCGTAGCTTTCCTTCTCCTTTAAATGTAAATCAACCAGAATGCATGCAAATAGGTTACAGATTTATGCTTCTGCCATCTTTACACTTATTTGCCTATTCTGAATAATTTCCAAAGGCTTCCAGTTAAGTAAGAATGACAAGCTACTTTTATCTTGTCAATACTTGACAACTTCTTCTTACAATACTACTCATTTTAACTAAGCATTATATAACACGATAAGAAAAACAGTGTCCCACAGAAGCGCATAAAGTCTTAACTATATACTAACCAGTAAGAAGGAATGGCAATATACAGAAAATAAACCTACTGGCACTTCTTGAATGACAAATTGCAATCAATAGGGCAATGCGGATTTGGACCACAGCATTCAGTTCATAAGATTTTGTGCAGCTGCGCAGAGATTAGGGGTATATCTATCAAGACATTAATTAAAGCAGGGATCCCCAACCTTTTGAACCCATGAGCAACATTCAGAAGTAAAAAGGATTTGGGGAGCAACACTAGCATGAAAAATGTTCTTGGGGTGCCTAATAAGTGCTGTGATTGGCCATTAGGTAGCACCTGTGTGGATTGTCAACCTACATTGAGGCTCTGTTTGGCAGTGCACCTAGTTTTTATGCAACCAAAACTTGCCTCCAAGCCTGGCATTCAAAATTAAGCTCCTGCTTTGAGGCTACTGGGAGCAACATCTAAGGGGTTGGAAAGCAACATGTTACTCACGAGCGACCACTGAATTAAAGCATAAGGCAATCATCATTATAATATCTGGAGAGAGGACTATATTTTCCTATCTCAAAAGCACTACATTTTCTTTCAAAATAAGCCATGGTTTTCATGTAGCCCTGTATTCCACTGGAAACTCAGTAAGCAAGAAGATCTTCCAAAGGTGGTATCCGGCTAATTAATTGTAATGACTGGAACAGGGGCAAGGACCGCATCAATGAGCCAATGTGTTCCTTGATCCAACGTGAAACTAAAACCTGCCCAAACAACATCTGGAAGATTTTTACCAGATATCTGTCTGATAGCCAACCAGCAAGTAGGATTGTTTATGGGGGTTTCCTGGTGCTTTAATTTTCATAATGGCTATAAGAAAGTGTATGTATTTCTGTATTTCACAACTTTCTTTTGACCAACTTGGATTTGTTCCACACTAATAAATGGTGAATAGCAGTGGATAACCATGTTGTATACATTGGTCATTTTTTTGGTGAAATAAATGAACACTGTGGATTGTAAGCAGTTCATAAAGGGAACATGTGTCATCATCAAAGCACTGGTTACCGCAAGTGTAAGATATGCAGTGGGCTATGATAGAAAATGTGAAGAGAACTGCAAATGACAGATGAAACAAATAGTGGAGGTATTTTTCTGTGGCCAAAACTCTATACTGACTTCATTTGCTTTCCACGAAGAGTAATTTCCAATTACTGCACTAGGACTTGTATTTCACATATGCTGATTAAACTAAATCTTTTGTCTGCTTTCATTAAATAGGAATTGTAGCTATTGCGCATAAAGTAATTGGGTTTGTACACATTACCTAGCTTGCCATAAAGCTATAAATGATTGCATAAACAGTTGAGAATTCCCACAAGGAGATAAATGAATGCTGGCAAATTACTGGGACCTCCCAGAAGACCTGCAGATGCAACTATAACTTGTTAGCTCTTAACCTTGTAGAACGCTTTCTATAACAATTAGAACATACTATAAAGCAATCACAACAATACACAGAAAACCCTCCCCTTACTGCATCAGAACTGTACAGCCCAGCTATATGCTAATACAGGGGTACCCAAAAGGTAGATGGAGTACTACCAGTAGACCTTTAGCTGGTAATCAGTAGATCTCAAGACACTGTCCACAATCAGCTTGTCTTAATCACCCTCCTGTTTCATTCTTTTCATTCAGATACTTATGTTAAGGTTACATAAGAAATTGTTTTGGTTAAATATAGCAAAATACATTTTCTCATAAATCAATATTTGAGTACTATCTTCCATGGAACAGAATGCTAACAATGCTTTTATGGATGTAGATCATAATAGGACAACATGACTAAAATTATATCTCACATTAGCAAAGTATGGGTACTCCCGTGCGGATATTAGCATGTATAATATTCTTGCAAAATATACACTTGTGACTACATTACGGCAGTCATTCTTTTTAGCAGTGAATAGCAATATCATATCATTGGGTTGTACTGTATAGCAATGTATACAATGCATACAATGCATACTGTGCGTATGTTTTGATTTAGCCATGAAAATTTGTACAAGCTGTTATCTTTCTGTTGTTTCTACCTGCCAGATACTTTAGTGATCATTTCCATATCTTGCATCAAATACCCCTGGCATTTATATTGATCATATTCTATCCTAGGAAAGGTTTTGCAGTTTGGAGGAAGGCACTGTTACAATAAATTCTTTAAATCTGTACAAGCCAGAAATCACCATAAAACTATAAATATCTGTTACAGGCACCCTCACAAGACATGGAGCTTTCCAGGTCAGTTGTAAAACAATATGCATCCAATATATTTCTCTATAAATATATATGCATTATTTTGGTATTAAGTCATATACCTTGTAACAGAAATGGGTGTTAAATTCTGGCAGATTTACCAAGTCAGGTTTGTCCCAAAAACACAAAAAAATAGTTTTCCTTGGTAAAATAAAAATATTTTTTATGGCACTGTGCAAAAATTATTTTCAAACTGAGGGCTCATTGCGTCTTCCTGAGCAGAGGGGGCAGTAATCACTTGCAAGGCATGTCATGACACAAAGCCTCTGGGACTGCCAGCTGGGTGGCTTTGGGTTGAAATTTTGGGGGCCATTGCTAGTTTGGGTTCAGGGTTGGGTTCAGCTGAGACACATCACTAATGCCTACACTATTTATGCCCTTTCTGAATACAACAGAGAATAAACTCCTAAAGTGCTTGCAAGCTATCCTTATGAATCATGGGTGAACTATTCTGTTCTGTGATGGGGTGTGCCTGCTGCCAATGCATAGCGAGTGCCTTCTGAATTCCGGATAATACAGATAAGAGAAAGGAGAAGTAGAAAGGATGGTATGCAGACGGAGAAAGAATTTAGACAGCAGCTATAGAAGGTTTTTTATAACTTTTTGAAGCGGTGATGCATGCATCTGGATTGCAATTGGTTTTAGAGTAGATGTCCCCTTTGAAAAGTTTAATGTATTATATACTTTAATACAGGATAGGAATTTCCCTGGTTTTAGTAAAGTGAACAAATGAAAAAAAACAAAAAAAAAACAGCAGCCTTGATGTCACTATGGATTGTGTATACCATTATTATTTATTAATATTCATATTTGTAAATATTAACACATATATAAAGCACCAACATATTCAACAGTGCTGTGCAATACACAAACCAGAAATAACAAAAATATTGACTTATATAGTAGGTAAAAAGATGCTGCCCAGCAGTTACAATCTTAATAGAGATGGAACAATCTGAAAGGAGGGTCTTGTCTGCATTCAAAACTCCAAAGTTTGAGAGTACAAACGAGACCAAAATCCTTTGCAAATGTGGTAATTCCCTGGCCAGTTTGTGGGTTAAAAGATGGAACTAATTCATTGGTCGCGGGCCCAGTGGCACTGAACAGAATTTATTGGAAGTAAACATGTGCTGCATGCCATGTCGGATCACATTGTAAATAATGAAATAATATCTGTCAAACCATTTATGCTAGAGTAGAATAACCCCCAGTTCACTGTATATTGATTTAAAGTACTTGAGGAGATTAGAGCTGATCATCTAAGATTTATTGTGTATGCAGAGAAACATTCTTGCCTTTTACAACAGCATATTTAGAACATGTTCACATTTTCATGGTTACTTATCCTTTAATCTGTAGCTCTGTGCATGGTGAAGATAATTTATATATCAACTTTTTCAGATATTTATGATATGATAGTATACCGCAAAGAGTTAAAAAAAAAAAAAAAGCCAATATGAAAAAGACTGTAAAGACAAGGGGAAGACAGCAGGAGGGGCACTGGGATGGCTCAGAAATCACTAGATGCTACTTACTGCCCATGCACATAATCAAGCTGCCCTTTTTTTTTTTTCTTAATTACACATATCTTTCTAAAATTGGCACATCAAAAGTATCCACAATGTTCACGGTGATGTCTAAATGGTAACCAATAAATACATCTGATCACATCAGATCTGGTTTTCCAAATAAAATGACCTGGATAATGAACTTCTCTAAGAAACGGAGCAGTTTCAAAAAGGGAAGAATTATATAAAGATATTTCACGGGATATACAGTAAGGCTAATGGAACACGTGGTGTTTTATCACCAGCTGAGAAAATGCATATGTGCATAAAATCACTACCACTGTGGTTTTAAAGGAACAGTAACACCAAAAAATGTAAATGTTTTAAAGTAATAAAAATATAATGCAGTGTTGCCCTGTACTTGTAAAACTGCAGTGTTTGCTTCAGAAACACTACTTTTGTTTATATAAATAAGCCGCTGTGTTGCAATAGGGGCAGCCATTCAAAGGAGAAAACTCAGATTATACAGCAGATAAAATCTGTAGAATATAATGGTGTTATCTTTTATCCACTATTTAACCTGTGCCATTTAGCCTTTTTCAATTTCCGCCATTGCTACACAGCAGCTTGTTTATATGAACTATAGTATAGTTTTTTTGAAGCAAACAGATCCGTTTTACCAGTGCAGAGCAACAGTACATGATATTTTCATTACTTACTGCATAAAACAGCTTGTGCGTAAAACCCTGCTTCATGCAAATATAAAACATTTTCATAATAATAATAATACACCTTTTTAGTAGTATGAGCCATTGGTAATCCTAAATAGAAGATTGTCATATTTAAAAGGCCGCCCCCTGGGATCATAGGTTTCTCGGTGCACACAAACAAAGCATACATGTTAGGTTACATGAACCAATTAAAAGAGTTCTGCCTTTTGCTTCCAGACTTCTTCCTGTTACAGTTAAGAGTAACATTATTTCTGGTCAGGTGATCTCTGAGGGAGCACAGAGACCATCACAAAATGGGCGTTCAAGGCAAGAGATGTAAAAGGGCAATATTTACTTAGATATATATATATATCTATATATATATCAGTTTGATAAGATTATTTAATATGCCAGTTCAATATATATATATATATATATATATATATATATATATATATATATATACACACACACCGGTTTGAGAAGATTCTTTAATATGCCAGTTAATATGATCTTTAATATGCCAGTTAATAAACTGTTGCTCAAATATTCATTTTGGGGGTAAAGTTGGCCTTTAAAACACCTTAATTTTTCAGTATTGCTGTTCCTTGTGGAAAATGACGACATGTGCTGTGGTACATAAGGAATTAGCTATTGGTTTATAACTGAAAACATAAATAAACTACACATTTTTCTTATTAAAAGAAGTGACCAATTTTAAAATGGTTCATGTTGCGGTATGACAAATATTGCCGTTTGTATATTGTTTCTTTAAATAGAAATCATACAGAGAAATGAAGGATACAAAAAGCAGGAATTGCTGTAATGTTGTTATTGTTTGAGAATGTTTATCAGTCCATTTAAACTTCAATAACTCAAAATTATGTTTAAATAAGAATATTGTAGCTATACGCTGGTGCATGAATATAAACATGCTAACAAATGGAAGCATCATGTTCAGTTCAGCTTAAGATGGTATTTGTATAGTATTACATTTTCCACTACAGTTCTTGTTTCTAAATCAAATCATGTTCTGAAAGCTAATTTAAAGATATGTTTTCTACCAAACTGCCTCCTGGTCTTGAAATCAATTTCTCTAATGCAAAGCAAACAGGGCACTCATTTTACCATAATCAAGGTCAATGTAACTCAATCTATTTATCAATACACACATTCATACACTTACTGCACACCAACAAAAAGAAAATGTGCCTTGCTGCACAGTCTTATTGGTATGGTTATGCGATGCATGTTAACTTGTTATAAATTATTATTTTAGGGTTGACATGTTTAATAGTACAGTTATTAACGTCTGTTACTCAGAATCATCTTAATATAAAAACCAGATTTTTAGAAGGTCTTCATCTCAAAGGATACCCCAATTTAACAACAGTAATCTATATATATCCATTTATTATACTTTCCCAGACAGACAGTAAAGTATGACGGCATAGCATATGTAACACCTATTTGGGCCACTCGGGGTTAATTCACCAGCTAGAACACTAGAGCATGGGTTACACACGACTTACACCCAGGGCAGGGCCTTCGCTAAGTGGAAGTGTTCCCTCTATGGTGTAGTGCAACTACATCCCCCCCAGGCTACTGTGCACACAAAAACAACTTGGGCGCCAGGAGGTTCTTAACAATCAGGAACGGTTTATTATGCCAAAAAGGGCAAATGACCACAGGTTTCAGTACTCACGCAGGAGTTGAGGAAAACAGCATATTGAGAGTTCACACAGATCAAAGGCAGGCTCACACAGAGAGTACACAGGCAAATGCAGCACAACCTTTCCCTCCTGGAAGTTGTCAGGAAAGCAGCTTCTACCCTACAGTCCCTCTTCACTGAGGTCCCTGACTGGAGGCAACATACAGAGCCTCTGGGAAGCTACTCCCTTACTGCAAATCCTTGTTGGAGCTTCAGCTGCTCTTTCTCTCTATCCTATCTGCCTTTCTCTCCTAGAGAAACTATGACAAGTCTGCCCTAGTGTATCTGTTCCTCATTCACGGGGTTTCCTGGTCCCCGACTTGGACACATGCCTTCTTCTGGGCCTATTGCACTCAGTCCCCCTGAGCACATCCAGCTGGAATCACATCTAGAGGCAAAAGAGGAAGAGGCCACTCCCTGCACACACTATATAGGAGTGTGTCAGAGCAGTGTCATCAAATCTCTCAGCCTATCACTGTAAAGGTTATTCTGTAACAGGGATTCTACCCAATAACCCAAGGAAATGGTGAAAAGATTAACTCTATAGGGCCTGTATCCCTATGGGGCCCTACACATATTTCATACACAGACATTTCCTTCTCTTCATTGTACATATAAAGCAGTCATGTTACTTGAAGTAAATATGATAACTTGCTTCTTGCAATTATAGGTGCTTAGTTCACAAAAATGAAATATAGGCAGGGAAATAATAAAATATCTGCCAAAAACACATATATATTTACTATTGATTCCTATAAAAAAAAAAAAAAAAAAAAAAAAAAAATTATATATATATATATATATATATATATATATATATATATATATATATATATATATATATATATATATATATATCTCCAAAGTAGAAGCCGCAGGTATTAACGTAATGTGTGTATATATATATATATATCTAGACAAATACAAGAGGTACTCTGCACTCAACCGATTATCAATATATTTAAGACAGAGACATTTTGTGCATACTGCTACTGAAAAATGCCTTACCCTTTAAACAAAACAGGGATTGTTTGTCCATATATTGCAATATATTTAAGCTGGCCAACTGCCTCAAAGTCATCCCATATCTGGCCAGTCCAGATGAAAATTAAGCGTTAGGACTGGCCAGATATGGGATGACTTTGACGCTGCAAAATATCAAGCAGAAAATGAGGGCTTGCCAGTCATATAAGCTGATGCTACAAGGCTGATTATTAAATTCCCATGCTAGCTGAACTGGTTTCAGAGCTGCCATGTACTAATAATCTGAATTACTAGTCTTATATTGTGACATTTATATTCTATGTGTACTGTATATTGTGAGTCGGTCCCTAAACTCAGTGACAAAAACACAGAGCATGTGCAGTAAATCAGCAGAAAACACATTTCTAACTTCTTTTCTACCGACCATAATGTTTAGGTATACTCACAAGTAAGCACATGTTTTAGTTTTGATGATTTAAATGTAAGCATTCTGACTCTTGTTTTTTAAATTCTTTTTATTCAATTCACTATGTGTAGAGGGATGTGAGTTGTGTTTTATCTATTAATATGATCCTCAAGTTAATTGTCATCTATCTTTGTCACAGATTGAGTGTGTCAGTGCTTTAACAACATTGTCCCCTATTTGCGGCTTGTGTGATAAGTTTACCATAAAATTGTTCATTGTGAACACTATGGATGTTTTATCTTGCCATATATGTGTATTTTGTAACCTGAAGTCAGGAAATTTACTTGGTCATGAATTTGGGAACCCCTCTCAGGCTGCATAATTATTTAAGCCACTTTCAACAACAAAAAATAACAGTGGTATGTCTTTCATTTCCCAGGAACATCTAAGTACTGGGGTGTTTTCTGAACAAAGATTTTTAGTGAAGCAGTATTCAGTTGTATGAAATTAAATCAAATGTGAAAAACTGGCTGTGCAAAAATTTGGGTACACTTATGTTTTGCTAATTAATGCTGAATGCATGTAACCGCTCAATACTGATTACTGGCAACACCAAATTGTTTGGATTAGCAAATTGTGCTTCTGTTTGACTCTCCTCTGAAGAGTGACAGCATGGGATCCTCAAAGCAACTCTCAAAAGATCTGAAAACAAAGATTGTTCAGTGTCATGGTTTAGGGGAAGGCTACAAAAAGCTATCTCAGAGGTTTAAACTGTCAGTTTTAACTGTAAGGAATGTAATCAGGAAATGGAAGGCCACAGGCTCAGTCGATGTAAAACCCAGGCCTGGCAGGCCAAGAAAAATACAGGAGTGGCATATGCGGATGATTGTGAGAATGGTTGCAGAAAACCCAAAGATCACCTCCAAAGACCTGCAAGAACATCTTACTGCAGATGGCGCATCTGTATATAATTCTACAATTCAGTGCAATTTGCACAAAGAACATCTGTATGGCAGGGTGATGAGAAAGAAGCCCTTTCTGCACTTATGCCACAAACAGTCGATTGTTGTATGCAAAAGCTCATTTAGACAAGCCACAGTCATTTTGGAACAAAGTGCTTTGGACTGATGAGACAAAAATTTAGTTATTTGGTCATAACAAAAAGCGATTTGCATGGTAGAAGAATAACACCGCATCCCAAGAAAAACACCTGCTACCTACTGTCAAATTTGGTGGAGGTTCCATCATGCTGTGGGGCTGTGTAGTTAATTCAGGGACTGGGGCCCTTGTTAAAGTCGAGGGTCGGATGAATTCAACTCAATATCAACAAATTCTTCAGGATAACGTTCAAGCATCAGTCGCAAAGTTTAAGTTACGCAGGGGTTGTATATTCCAAGACAACGACCCTAAACACACTTCGAAATCTACAAAGGCGTTTATGCAGAGGGAGAAGTACAATATTCTGGAATGGCCATCACAGTCTCCCGACTTGAATATCATTGAAAATCTATGCAATGATTTGAAGCAGGCTGTCCATGCACGGCAGCCATCAAATTTAACTAAACTGGTGAGATTTTGTTTGGACGAATGGTCCATACAAGAATTCAGACACTCATCAAAGGCTATAGAAGGTGTCTAGAGGCTGTTACATTTGCAAAAGGGGGCTCAACTAAGCATTGATGTAATATCTCTGTATACCGTATATACTCGAGTATAAGCCTAGCAAAGGTACCTAATTTTACCTATGAAAACTGGGAAAACTTATTGACTCGAGTATAAGCCTAGACACAACTACAGCCCTGTCTCCCAGCAGCGCACATTCCGCCAAAGCGACCCCCCCAGCGATCAACCGGACTTCTTTGCAAAGTTGATGGTGACAGAGAATTGCCAAACGGATTACTGTGTGCATTGTCCCACTGTCATGTGCAGAGGGTGCTGTGTGATATTGCCATCACTGTTAATCCTTCATATAACCAACAGAGGGCACTGTGTGATATTGCAGTCACTGTTAATCTTTCATATAACCAACAGAGGGCGCACTGTTATTCTTTCATATAACCAACAGATGGCGCTGTGTGATATTGCAGTCACTGTTATTCTTTCATATAACCAACAGAGGGCGCACTGTTATTCTTTCATATAACCAACAGATGGCGCTGTGTGATATTGCAGTCACTGTTATTCTTTCATATAACCAACAGAGGGCGCACTGTTATTCTTTCATATAACCAACAGATGGTGCTGTGTGATATTGCAGTCACTGTTATTCTTTTATATAACCAACAGAGGGTGCTGTGTGATATTGCAGTCACTGTTATTCTTTCATATAACCAACAGATGGCGCTGTGTGATATTGCAGTCACTGTTATTCTTACAGGTTTTTTTTCCCTGAACAGGCTGAATTCTCCTTTAAGGCAGCACCGTGTACAAGATCCAATCTATGATATAATTAATCCTTATCGGAAGCAAAACCAGGCTATTGGGTTGTTTAATGGTTTACATGATTTTCTAGTAGACAATGTTTGAAGATCCAAATTACGGAAGATCCGGTATCCCGATCCGTTATTCTCAGATGCCGAACATTCTGGATAACAAATCCCATAACTGTAATAATAATCATCTCCCATGTCTGAATGTGGACTGTATGCATTCCAACGCCTACCTTATCAGCTCCTACAGGTTTAAACGTTTTTTCGGGGTCTCTCTCTTTTTCTTTTTTCCTTTCTTCCTTTTTCTTGTCCTTTTCTTTCTATTATACAAAAAGGTTTAAGAGAAAAAGCTATTATCTTTGCGTCCACCAATTTCTTTTATAATGATTTATATATTGCTTACACACACGGCATAGTGTATAATTTACAAACACACATTATATACATAGTTTTCTCGTAGACCAAGCTATCTAAGTGTGTGCAATAACAAATGGAATCCTATACTGTTCCCTAAAAACCAATACAAGCACATGACATCTGTGTAAATATCCCAAATTCTTTATCAACACTGCTTATATGTATTGTAAAATGTATTGTAAAACTTGTGCTATGGCAGATAAGCCTACATGACACCTGCAGGTAATTAAGACAGGTATAATTTATCTACGATATAAGAGCTCCAGACAGTGGGGCTCATTTATTAACGCATCGCATAATTGGATGCAAAAGAGTGCCAGTGCCTTCACGAGCGTGAACGCAAGTATATTTGCGTGATATTGCGCAATGAACAGAGCTTTTGCGATGGGTTTGGTTATGCGCATTGCGCAAAAGTTTGGGCAATGATGTTGCAAACAAAGCCGTGGCTGGGGGCGTATCTACAGTGCAAACGGTTTGCAGTTGTCGCTAAAATTGCATCCATACGTGCGCATTAGTGTGCCAGGAAACCAGCACATATTTTTTACAACTGTCTATTCCTGGCGTAATAGAAACACTCTTTAAAATGTGCAGGTATGCGTAGATGCGACAGCAAATGCGCAAATTTAAACACCGCAGTTGTTTGCGTCGAAAATAGCGCAAAAATTGCACCTTTCAAGCATCGTGCACTACATTAATAAATACACGCATGTGCAGGGCAAATGTTGGGCCTGTGTGTGCTTTTTAGCGCTGCGTTAATAAATGAGCCCCACTATGTTAACAACTACTCAGAGGCACCTAACACAGATGACTGCAAAGAGAGATCTGGCTGTGGTGAGACATGTATTGCTAGTTTACAGTGATTCTTAAATTCAGCAGTAGAGGCTGAATTTGACTGGCTCCACATTTGCCCAAATAGTTCATTTTATGAAAGCTGATGGTGGGTGCTTAATTGCTAAATGGGTTGTTCATCTTTGAGTTAATGTAGAGAGTGGTATTCTGAGACAATTTTGTAATTGATTTTATATTTTTATTGCTTGTGGTTTTTGAGTTATTTAGGTTTTTATTCAGCAGCTCTCCAGCAATCCGGTTGCTATTGTCCAAATTACCCTCGTAATCATGCGTTGATTTGCATAAGAGAATAGAATATAAATAGGAGAGGGCCTGAATACATAGCTGTGTAATAAAGAGTAGCAATAACAATACAGTTGTAGCTTTACAAAGCATTTGTTTTTAGATGGGGTCAGTGATCCCCATTTACAAAGCTGTATCGAATCAGATCACCATCTGAAAGAATCAGGGGGGGGAATAATATATATATATATATGTATGAAGACCAATTGAAAAGTAGATTAAAAGTGGTCATTCTAGAATATAAAACATAAAAGTTAATTTGAAGGTGACCAAGAAATTATGTAATAAAGAATTGTGTAAGAAAATGTAATGAAGGCAGTTACGTATAAACTACAATTTAGCTGACTTTTCAGAAAGGAGTATATAGGTATTGAAATTATTGAGGCTACCTCAAATTTGCTTTTTTCAGCAGCAGATTGCAGAGAAGGAGAGGATGCCGAGGGCTGCACAGCATCAGAAGACGACGTCTGTACAAAGCAGATGGAAGAGATGAGAAAAGTAGCAAGAAGATCAGAGTAAATGGCAAAGGAAGCTAATAGGATTAATTTCCCTCACACTGATGCAATGTGTCTGGCAATAAGCATACCAAGCCACAGAGAACTAAGTAGTATTTAATCTTAACACTCAAGAGTCAGTATCAATATCTATACCATTGTGGCAAATGTAATTAAACTCAATACAGTGTACTAATATTTGGGATACGCTCAAATGCATTAAAGGGTGTATAAACCTAAACAAAAAAAACTGAATGAAAATGAAATACATTTTTATCTTTTTAGTTAATCATAAATGTATGTTCAACTGGCAGTGGAATTTCTTTCATGAGCCGAGATTTTCAGGGGGTTTAAATCACATTAAGATAAAATTGATTCCATCAGTAGGAGGTTTTCCAGGATTATACAGTGACATCTGAATGAGCCACCTGAACATTTCTGACAGCCTTTAATGAATACATACAATAAAGGAGCAATACGGACTTCGAAATATTAAATACAAAAAAAAATCACTATTCCTAATTTATCAGGGCAACACAGTCAGATTTTGATTGACAGCTGAAAGACAATTAGCTTGAATACATTATCTAGACAACAGCTCAAACTAATGATGTGTTAGAACTGTCAAAATATTCTGCGTTTTTTTCTCGAATAAAAAAATCAAGGATTTGGATCACCATACATGAAGACTATTTTAAACATTAAGGGGCCCATTTACTTAGCTCGAGTGAAGGAATAGAAGAAAAAAAAACCTGAATTTCGAATGGTTTTTTTTGGCTACTTCGACCATCGAATGGGCTACTTCGACCTTCGATTCGAACGAGTCAAACTAAAAATCGTTCAACTATTCGATCATTTGATAGTCGAAGTACTGTCTCTTTAAAAAAAAAAAAAAACTTCGACCCCCTAGTTCGTCACCTAAAAGCTACCGAAGCCAATGTTAGCCTATGGGAAAGGTCCCCATAGGCTTGGCTATCTTTTATTGGTCAAACAAAAATCGTTCGATCGATGGATTACAATCATTCGAATCGAACAATTCGAAGGATTTAATCGTTCGATCAAATGAATAGCGCTAAATCCTTCGACTTCGATATTCGAAGTCGAAGGATTTAACTTCGACCTTAAGTAAATTTGCCCCTGAATGTTAAATAAGCCTCTAAGTGACAATTATTCAAAGGTCGGATTTTAGAGGTTTTGGAAACCACAACTAAACGCACAAACGGAATTGAATTTAATAAAAGTTCCAATTAAAAAAAAAAAATTACGAACGAAAAAATGAACAATCCAAAAAAAAGAAAAAAAAAAGTGAATACCCATGAAAGGGTTTCGTGGTTTTTTCACTTGATAAATCTCACATTTTTATAGCTTTTTTAAAAAACAGGAAAACCACAAATTTTTCATGATTTCTGGAAACATCGAAATTAGGTGTTCGTAAATGATCCCCCCAAAAACTTCTCTTCAAAATATTCACGTACTTTACCAAAAAAGCTATAGGTCATATTGAACACTTTTCACTGATCTTATGTTGTGCTACTAGTAACTATCCTCATTCTCTAAAAAAATGGCTTTATAATTAAATAGACCAAATGCAAAAAGATCCAAGCCCTCTTAAAAGAAGAAAATATTTCACCAAACCATATGAAGACGTGTTGTTTAAAATAAATATCTACAGCTTTTATGTAGCTGTAGGCAGCAGGTCTCACAGTCACTTGAACGGTAGGTGGGGATGTTGTAAATGTAGAATATGACGTTAAAAAAAAATCAAAGTATCTTTTTGGGAACTATGAATATTCATAGTAATATACTAGAAAGGGACTTCTGATAACAGTTTATGGTAACAATACCATAGACATATGATTAGCAATTAATGATGTTACTGATTTAGCAGAAAGGTGAATCTAGTTATGCATAGGAGAGTACATCTGATGTCTCAACAGTTGTATTTTAACAATAAAGTTTGGTTCACACTCACTAAATGTGCATGCAGCAGACACAATCATAAAAACATTGGAAGGTTAAATAAATAAAAATATGGTAGACCTAGTTGTTGTGCATATCTTCCATATGACCACTTCCCACTGAATATAGCTGGCTCAAGTCACAAAATAGTTACAGATTAGTTGGAAACAATAACAACACACAAAGTACAGAATAAAAGAAAAGGATTCACTTGGTTCTAAAAGGAATTATATCCAATCCACCATGCTGAGGATAATATTCATCTTAACATCCCACAGTATGTCGCATTGAGTCAATAATGCTGTTACTTCAAAGCAAGACAGCTTTATAAATGTTAAAAGGAGAAAAGTTTTACTCCTAAGAGAAAATATTTGCCCTTAAATATCAACTCTTAAACATGCTAATTGCAAATTAACTGAAAGCATATATTTTTGCCTACAAGTAAAATACTTAATTATGCAATATAAGTGATTCTGGAACTGTAGGGGAAAAAAAAAAAAAAAAAAAAAGAACACGATGATACAAAATCTATAAAAATGAACCAAGAAAAATCAGTACAATACAAAATATGCTACCTGAATTATAATTCTAGAAGTGAGTAAACATGTTGAGTAAATGACAGATAACATCATCAATATATTGGCAGAACTTTGTTGTACAGACTTACAATATACGGCTGTACTTTATAAAAAAACTATAATAACCGTAATTAAATGCCTTGCTTATTTTTATAAAAAGGTTTCAGGTACCTGTACATAGCAGGTACCTCGGAGAACAGTAGCAAGATGTTTACACTTAGCCAAGCAGCATGTTATAACAGAAATATAATATACTATTGTGAGTCACAACAGCCAGCACCACAGAATATGTAAATAATCACATGTTCTAATTAAAACCAAAATGTAAAGATCTGTACATGCATTATGCATTTTTTCCAACGTATATGGATCAGAAAAGAAACGAGAACACAACAAGAGTGCATGACTAAGGCAGAATAAAAATGCTAGCTATATCTACAGTATAGTTGCCTGCAATATGCTTAAAGTTTAATATGGGTTTCCTTTAAAATTTAGTATACAGAAGGATTAATACCAAGTGATTTATTTTTGGAAATAGTCATCTCAAAATGTACCTGTTACTAGCTGTGAGAGTACAAGCTTTTGTATCAAGGCTGTTGTAATTGGATTTTACCACTAGTAGTTGATGGCTTGCTAACAATTGGAGAAAGTGAAATTAACAATTAAGTTATACAGGGTATTTGTCTCCTATAAGCTGTGCTTTATTTGTTTTTAAAATATGAGTGTTTTTTTGTGTATTGTGTATGGGGCCAACATTAAGATAAACAGCAATACTACAAAACTAAAGGGGCACTAATAAGGTCAGATTCATTTCAGATATGCATCAATTATTCAATCGTCAACCTGTGAACCACTGCATGTTTTTTTCTTATTAAAAGTCTTTCATCGTCCCCTCACGATTGGTCACATTCCGTTAAACATTAAGTTCTTCTCCCGTGGCCTCCAATTTTACTTCTGTAAAGGACTGTGGAGCTTTTTGACCCCTGTATTCAACTAATTAATCTCTATCCAGCTTCCCCTGAAATCATTACACCAGACTATTTGTAAGCAGACACAATTATAGTTGCATACATGCCCTGACAAATTCAACTTACCAATAGTTTAAAAAGAACAAATTAAACATACACTTACACCAAGACAACTTGTCTTTTTATAATATTTTGGCAAACTTGTCTATCTTTTCAATCAATAATCAACATATCTAGAAGACATACAGTACAGGTATGGGACCTAGTATCCAGAATACCCGGGGCCTGGGTTTTCCAGATAACAGATATTTCCCTAATTTGGATCTTCATACCTTAAGTCTACTAGAAAATCATTTAAACATTTAATAAACCCAATGGTTTTGCTTCCGATAAGGATGAATTATATCTTAGTTTGGATCAAGTACAATATACTGTTGCAGATTATTACAGACAAAAAGGAAATAATTTAAAAAAAATTTAATTATTTGATTGAAATGGAGTGTATGGGAGCCTTTCTGTAATTCGGACCTTTCTGGATAGCGGATCCAATACCTGTATTTAATTTTACCACATGTACTGTATAAAAGCATTCAAACGCTACAGCAACCTCTTAAAAGTAATAATCAAAATACATTACCTTTGCTTTGTTATAAATGTCATTACTAAGCTATCATGAGGCAAAACCAATCTTTGGAGTTTTTATTCTGCAGTTAAACGTCAGAAAACAAAAATACTTACTATTCCAGGGACAGTTGCATTTTTGTCATAGTATTTCTTTCTTTCATATTTATCCCTGATAAAGAATTCCACAGATCTAACAGAGATGTTAAGGAAAAAAAAAACAAAAAAAAAACAGGACATAATTTTGGAACATTGGTTATACACATTCTGGACCCAAACAAAAAAAAAGGTTTAAAGTGCATAGTCTTGTGTCTCGTAGCTTCAACATGGAGATGTTCTAGGTGAAACAATGTATAATCAGGAGCTGAACGCAGGCGCCATTCTCTTGGCATCTACTAGTTAAGACTTCCAAAGTGTGATTCATTACTGCAGAGGGCACATTTCCACTGCTCAAGAGTCCGATGGTGCAATTAATAAACTACAGTTTTTGGGCTAATGTTGATTCCATAGAAAGACTGTTTGAAATTTGGCAGTGAGTGTAACAGATCAGGATAATTGTTTTACATGCTAAGAGCATCTAAAACCAGCTTTTTTCTTTTCTTTTTCAGTTGCCTACCACTTTGCAAATATACACTATTACTGCCCCTAGATGTTTGTGCTATCTGCCTAAGGAGAACATGTTAATTTTTTGGATATCATTCTTAATGCAATATATTTCACATAGACCTTAGTACTGGAATTACTACTGAGATGTGGTCAATACTGGTGACACACTGGCAAACTTTTTGGTTTATTCTTGCACCTAAGGGTGGTGGCACATAGGGAGATTAGTTGCCAGTCGACAAATCTTCTCTACTGCGGGCGACTAATCTCCCCAAATGCATTCTCGCCAGCAATAATGCAAATTGCCGGTGGGATGGCATACATATCGCTTAGTTTTCCAAAGCTGCCTCACAAGGAAAGCGAAGCCATAGGTATGCCACCCCACTGACGATTCGCATTCTTGCCAGTGGGAATGCATTTCAGGGAGATTAGTCGCCCGCAGTAGAGAAGATGTCGATGGGCGACTAATCTCCCCATGTGCCACCACCCTTAGAAAATATTAAACCAATCTGGTATTACGCACATTCAGCAACTCGACCAAGTTGGCAGCTTTCTGCCTTGTGTATGCGGACAAAATTATGGCATTGTATTGATACCTCATATAGCTCATTTAATTAGCAATCCAGCAGGCTAATTAAACAGTGCAGATCTGTGATATTGAAAATGCTTTCATCTGACATGTGTCCTTATCTCTTTGATTTGTGGTTTTATTGTGGGAGGAAAATCAGCCTTCTCACTTTAACCCCCTGTAGGATTAAACACTTCCATATCTGTAAATATGAGCCAAAGGCAACAAAGCTAATTCCCTTTCTTAAAGCCAAAAGGTATGTGGGAGGTAGGGGCAGTAATGGTAAAAATAAACTAAAAGTACTACTTACTTAACCCTAAGTGCCAGCAGAATTTCGCATTTCAATTGCACAAAACGCAAGTCATTTTTGAAACATTTTGTGCTCTCTCACTTTAGGGGCATTTTCTGAGGGCAACCCTTCAGTTTACCTATGAAAACTATACATTTTTTTTTTTCGGGAGAACCCAAAGCTTTCTAAGGCTGAGTTTTCATGTTTTTCCACCTCTGCAAAAAATTTAGAGCGCTAAATAACAAAAAAATGGAGAAATTCCTATTATACCATATATTTTTTGGAAAGTACACATTCTACCAAATCTAAAATGGCTACCCATGCCTATCTGCAACAAACTACTGAGTTGCAAGTCTTTTCAAAATGGTCGGTTTTGATAAAACCGCTAAAAATCGCCTCAAAGCTTTCAGTTTCTGCCATCTTTTATCTATCTCAAAGCATAAGGTATCAAGAAAAAACATCCTAAATATGAAAGCCAAGGGTCCACTGAACAGTTTGGTGCACAATGCGCATAGGATTACCAAAGTATCTGGTATTTAGAGACCCCAAAAGAAAGTTATCACATAGAAAATGTTCTGGAGTTCAGTTGAAAAAAACCCTCCAATACTATATATTTTTTGAAAAGTACACATTCATACAAATCCAAAAAGGGTAACCATGTCTTCCTACTACAAACTACTGAGTCACAATGCTTTCCCAAAGTCTTCCACTTTCTCAAACTGCCTAACTGTAAAGCTATGCTGAACATATTGGTTTTTATCAAATTTCATCATCATAAAGCTTGCATTTTACCCCATTATGTTATTATTATTAACATGTATTTATATAGCGCCAAAATATTTCACAGTGCTGTACTATATGCCCCACATTTCGTAACTTATCAGCATAAAACATCCCAAATATGAACGCCGAGTATCTACTGAACTCTTTGATGCCCAATATGCATTGATTTACCAAACTATGTGGCACACAGAGACCCCCCAAATGGATATACAGTAGATAAAATTTACATGGGCAAAACGAAATAACACAGAACAGTGTAAAATGCAAATACAGCACTAAAATCCAATAAAACCACAAAAACAGATGCTTTTTTTTTTTTTTAGACTAGTGTGATCGGCCGTCAGAATCACTGTTTGAATATTTTAGCTTGGCCAAATAGGTTATACGGACAGAAACAAGTGAATAACACATATGCAGAGCTGAAAATGCAATAAAATGTCTAGAAATGAAATAAAATGGCTAAAAATGCACCAAAATCCCCAAAATTGCAATATAATTACTGAAATAACAAACAAAAGTTATTGCACAGTAAGGTTAGGGAATATGCTATTAGTAATTGCAATCAAACATTTGTTTTCAGCCAAAAAAAAGAGACGATGCAATAAGAAAAAAACCCAAAAACCCCCACAAAACCAAGTATGTACGTATGCGTGTGTACAATTAGTAAATTGAATCTTATGTGTGTGTGTGTGCGCAAGTGTGCGTGAGTGTGTATGACACCCTTGAATATGTGTAAGTGTGAATGTAAGTGTATATTTGTGTAATAAGTGTGTGTTGGTGTATTTGTGAGTGTGGGGGGGGGGGGAAGAACCTGGGGAAGAGGCTGCAAGAGGCTGAAAGGATTCCATGAAGAAGATGATCCGTCTTTAATGGTCACCTGGCGGTGGGGGCGGCACTGGGCTATAGCTAAAGCACGTGCAGCTGCAGGACACACAGGACTCACGTGCCTGCTGCTGCCTTGGGACCCCAGGGCAATCGCAGCCCAGGGACCACTCAATCCCCTGCTCGCTGCCTAGGGGTGGGGGATCGAGGAGGGACAGAGCAAGTGGCTCTAAAAGCCACTCCTCTTCTCCCAAACCCGGAAGTGCAGCAGATTGTAGAGTGTACGTTCTGTGGTACTTCAGTACTTTTAGCCACAGAATGTAGATTCAACCCTCTACTTTCACTTTCCATCCAGCACTTCCTACACATCACTGCACTTCTCAAATTGCCCCTTCTCAACTCAGGCTCTATAATTATGTAGGGCACTGTGCATGGGCATTAGTCCCCCATTCTGGTGCTTACACAAGATTTTGGGGTGTATACAATTTATCTTAATAACAGTCTCTACAAAATGACTCCTGCCTGCTTGCTGTGATTGTGTAATTCCAAGACTGAAGGAAACAAAATGTAAATAATAAATATAGTGTAAGAAAAGTATTTTGTCACGAACATGATAAAAAATAATTAGGAATTATTTTTTACGGCGACACGTTCCCTTAAAATTGTAAGGTTGGTTGTGAGGAAGATGATATGTAATTATAGAAGGGGAAGAGGAAGATATAACAAGCAGTTTAAAAACAGATAATATTAAGATATTAATTTTAGTCCTAAGTAAAAAAAATGCATGCATGTCACTATTTCTTTCACCCTAACAATGAAATTAGCCTGATGCTCAAGGGAATGGTTAGTTTGCCGATGATAACTATTCAATCAGCCTCTCACAATCGAAAGCGTGCTTGGAACACCAATTTAATAAGCATTTTGTCTTTCGCTGAACGTTACCAGTGTGCAGACAATTAAATTACCATTTAGTTAGAAAAGTAAATCTTACATTTACAGGCACATGCCATTGACAACAGAATAACTTTGAAAAGATCAAACAACCTCAGAGGAACAGAACTGTTGATTAGGTCTGCTGCACAATAGATCTCTGGAAACTAAAGTAATTAAAATTTCCAGATAAAACCTGATATCATAATAATGAAAAGCTTAATGTAAAACTATCATTTGTCATTTAATGGTATGTGCAGCTTCTAATTAACTGCATCCCACAAGAGAAATTACACTTTCCAAATTGTGTACATCAAAACAGCTGTCACTTTGTAAATTGCAGGGATTGAAAAACAATGGGTCCAAAAACCACTGCAAAAATTGATATATGACCTGTAAGCAAAAGATTGGGATATTTCTAATAGCTGGACGTGTAAAACAGAATGTAATACACTCATAAATTGTTTTTAAAAATGAACAATGAAAGCAATTTTGTATTATACACACCAACAGTCTCAGAGGAATGGAAAAACGGGACACTGGGTGATTTGTAGGCTTTGGCAGCTGTAATATTTAGAAGTGTGGTGGGGAGGGCAGTGCCAGTTTGCCTAGAATCTTTTCCACTTTTGCTTATGCAAACGATTCTCAGGCCGTTTTTGCTTGGAAATCTGAACTGCTGTCTATCCATGCAGGTAAACATTTAGAACAGATTGTAAACTGATCTTTACAAAATAAACACACCCGAAGAAACAGGGGTTTGTAGAGTAAGATATAGGTATGGGACTTGTTATGTAGAATTCTTGGTACCTGGGGTTTTCCAGATAATCAATACTTCCGGTATTTGGATCTTCATACCTTAAGTCTATAACAAATCATTTAAACATTAAAGGACATGTCAACCCCCACAACAAAAATCAAATCATTAATATGCCTCACTAAACTCTTTACATACCTCTAACTCCCGTCCATGAAAAACAAACCGCTAAGCTGCTTCTTCGATTTCATCTTCCTGCTTCTTTCCTGCTCATTCAGCCTCTCTCCCCCCTCACTTAAGAAAGATCCTTGGCGCTTGGCAATCTGCACATGCGCATTTACAAGCAGATACTTACGCATGGCAGTAGAGAAGAATCTGCGTTTGGCTAAAACTAGCAGCCGTATCATCATTGACCCCTCTAAACACGCCTCTCCAGTCGATCCCCCAATCAACAGACGGCATTGGCGGTAGTTATAGTGATTTTACGCTTCTAAACATTAACCCCTGCTCCCACGCTCCTAGCAAATATTTCTTCTACTGACTGCAGCGAGCGAGGACGAGAGAATTTAACTATTCCAATGCCATATCGAACCAGGAATTTTTTTCTAAGTAACTTTAGCAAGTTCAAGCAAGCATTATTTGTTAAAGGAACTCTGCCTGTCATCATAGATTTGTAAACAAATATATTACACATTAATATCATAGGGGACTATCGGTGCATACGCAATGCAACCTGAAGAACGTAATCCGGAAAAATGGCCGCCAGGTAAAATAATGAATAAAGCAAGAAACAACACAGTGGTGCAGGAGGCGAATTTGGTAGTGAAATTAATGCGGTTCGGGTAGGGTTAAAGTGATCTATGCAGGCATGCCCAAAGCTAAAAAAAAATGTTGACATGTCCTTTTAATAAACAGGATGGTTTTGCTTACAGTTAGGATAAATTATATATAAGTTTGTATGTATTGTTTTATTGTAAAAAATAAAAAGGAAATTATTTTTAAAATCTGGATTATATGGATAAAATGGAGTCTATTGGTAATGGCCTTCATGTAATTCAGAGCCTTAAAGAGAACAGGTTTCCGTATAACTGAGCTCACACCTGTATAGAAAATCAAGTTTTAATTCTTTAATGCATAGAATAGTGATGTTTTCCTTTTAGAAAAACCAACCAGGTTAGAGGGAGACGGGCCAAAAAATGCTAAAAAACCCTTCACAATGCAAGACATACAGTATAAAGCCTTCTGAACACAGAAGTTATTTACATGTCTCTTGCTATACACATGGCACTGCCTTAATACCAAAATGTGATTTCAACTCTCACATAAGGCATAATGGGGGGAGACATACAAATCACCCCTTTATATCTCTTTAGCCAACTATGCATCCAGAAATGCTGGTTTTATAGCACAGAAACAGTCTCTAATAGTTCTGAGCATATATCCAAACTTGCAGTTGCAGGGCAAGATATTGCAACATGGCTTCCGAGTACTCTCCAAGTCCTACCGACTCAGAAGCCAAGTTCTAATATATATTTTTTTGCACAAAATATGAATGTCTAACAAAAATACTAAATGAGTAGTTTACATCTATTATCTAGCAGTCCATAGTATGCAAAAAGTTGCTTTTTTGTCCATAAAAAGGAAATGATTTTTAAAAATTTGGATTATTTGATTATAACGGAGTCTATACCGGATGGCCTTTCCATAATTCGGAGCTTTCTGGATAATGGGTTTCCGGATAACGGATTCCATACCTGTACCATAAATTTTTACTTTGCAACACTGTTAAATTAGGACCAGCAACTACACTTGCATTATTCTATCACGAAAATTAAAAATGCTGTTTGTGTGTCTAAATAACAGTTTAAATAAATTTGTCAACTTTCCAATTATCAAGTTAAAGGATACTGATCAGTTTGAGGTCTTCTGAAGTTTTCCTGTAGATTTGCTTCATATTTCTGTCTTGCCCTTGTGTTTCCCATATCCTGCATGCACTGAAGAGATAAAAGGTGATACATCTGTAATGCATTCAAATTTGTAATCCATTCAGGGTTTTTAATGACAAATATTTACAGAAAGGTATATATATTATATAAGGTATTGGCAGACAAATGTATTTTAAAACGGTCTGTACTAATATGTATGTAAAAATCGATTTAGTGTACATTAGTTACAATAACAATCTAATTCAGCTAGATTTCAAAAGAGGTTTTATTATTTTGATGGATACGCTTTAATTTAGTTTAAACCAGAAACCTACAGATGACATTGTGGAGTGTTGTGGTGTTATATAACAAAAACTAGAGTGTTTTTAGACTGGCAGTTGTTTGCTAAAGGAAGTGACTATTTTAGGAACTTTTCCACTAGAATATACCACCTAACAAACCATTAAGAAATGTTAAAAATGTACTGTTAATGTGTCACTGTAAAAAACTGAATCAAAAGCCTTGGTTTAAAAGAATGGAATCAATTATCTAACTAAAGAGCGGCAGGTAAAAAAAATCCATATAATTATGAAGATACAAAAAGATAATAATTAGTATTACACATTTAAAAACATGTTGATGGATGGTTCCATCAAATATGCCATTCATTTTCTGCTATATAATCTGTTTGCAGGAAAGGAAGACTCAAGAGAAAAGTCTGCTCAGCTTAATTAGCAGGCTCTAAAACACAAGGCAACTGTTAAACATGCACGAAAATATAATAATTTAGTAAGCCAATAAGAAAACCAGAGTTGATAGGGCAGCATAAAGGAAATTATATCTCTCCTTTACTCAAAATCTGTCTCTGGGTTTACCAGTCTATGAAATTACAGAAAGTTCCAATCAATTTTAACCCCTGCCGCTACGGTGGTTACACCTCACTATTCTTATAGGGGAAGCTATGGTAGATTTAACAAATTAAATCAAGCAATTTAATGTACGTGAATTTTAAGTACAATATATAGAGAGTAAGGGCTCTTACAGACGAGCGTTTTTACCTGCGCTCCCCTGTGTTCAGCCGCAGGGGAGCGCAGGGATAGACGCATTAAATTTTTTCCAATGGGGCTGTACTCACACAGGCGCCTGTAGGTGCAGAACGCAGGTTGAGATGCAACATGCTGCATTTTTCCTGCGTTCGGCGCCTACACGCGCCTGTGTGAGTACAGCCCCATTGGAAAAAATGTAATGCGTCTATCCCTGCGCTCCCCTGCGGCTGAACGCAGAAAAACGGAACGCAGGGGAGCTCAGGTAAAAGCGCTCATCTAAAAGAGCCCTTAGACAGAGTTAAGAACTTATATCCATGGATACCTGCTGAGCTGCATCTATCCTTCTCGACTGTTCCATGTATATGCTATTCCTGCTAAATCAGCTCTATTTCTCCTTGCTTTCTGCAACTCACCATTCAAGTCAGCTGCTAAACATTTTAATACCACTGCCAATTATTCAATTATGAGGTATGTGTAAAATGTTCTATTGCTATTAAGTTTATCTAGCAACTTTCCTACTTGCTTGACTAAAGGGCTTTCTGTTTTAATCAGAAGCCCATATCATCAGTCATAGCCTTATCATACATCACAAATTTGTTTCTGAAATCCTTGTCTCAATTGTACCCTAACTTTTAGTTTGTAAACACTTTCAAGAAGGTCACTCTAATCTTATTGTACTCTGTGAACTCATTTGTTATTCACCACTTGTTCCCTGTTCTCTATAAACGAATGTATAGCGATGAGTAACTTGTTGGCTATATAAATAAATGATGATGAAATGATGATTCTTGTGGCACACACAGCTGATTGTTCAAGACTTGAAGCAAGTAATCACTTACATGCTGCCTGAATATACCAATTCTTATGGTATTTGTAAGATAAAATTCGGGGAAAAATGCCAGATTACCAGTATGCCTATATCCAAAGACAGTCTGTAGGTGGCAGAAGCTGTCAAATAAGCAGTGTTACTGGTTTCTATAGCTAATGCCATATGTGTATATATAACTTTATTTGTAAAGTGCTGCTAAGCAGCCACAGCACCGTATAGTATATATAAAAGTACTATATATAGTGAATAAAGTACCCCCTATTGTAAAATATAAGGATATTATAAGTCACAGAGGAGTTCTATGACCATATATATTGTATATTATACAAGATGGGATGCCAAGGTTACTTCTAATATACTCATTTTCAAACAATGGGCACTTTTTTTATTATAATACTCAAGGTTTAGTGAGTCATGTGAAAAAAATGACATCACTAAGCTCCGTTTATAACAGATAACATCACCAAGAGCCGTTTATAAGGATATCATTTAAAGAATATTCATGGATTTTTTGTATTATATAAAAGTACACACAAGGATGGCGTCACACAATAAATACAATAAAAATATACACAGTGCTCATATAAAGGACACAGAACTTAAGTGTTATGAGGCAAGAGACACAGTGGGAAGGAGGTCCCTGCCCTGTAGAGCTTACAGTCTAAGGGGGTGGGTGGATAAGATACAGGCACAAATTGGAGGGGGAAAAGTGCACTAGGTAAAGGCATTGTCCAATAGGTACCAGGACTAGACTAATGTTCTAGTGCTCCAAAAGGTAGACCTCGTTTTTTTCTTGAAGAGATTAAGAGAGCACTCCTTCCAGAGGATTTCAGGGATGGAATTCCAGAGGTAAGGAGCAGCAAGATAGAAAGGTTTGAGATGAGAGGTGGCAGTAGATGTGGATGGTGTGAAAAGAAGCTGGCTCTGAGAGGAGCAGAGAAGATGGCCAGGAACATACAGTGACACAAGTGAAGTAATGTAGTGAGTAGCAGAGGAGTGAAGGACTTTGAATGTTGGCAGAAGGATTTTATATAATAACATTTGCTTAACAGACAGCCATGCTAAGAATTTTAATCGGGGTTCAACAGGTTCCCTCTTAGGAGAGGGCAGAATGGTGCTGGTAGCAGAGTTTAAAATTGATTGGAGGGAAGAGGGATTTGAGTCAAGAGGACCGGTTAGTAAGAGATTGTATTAGTCTAAACGGGATAGGATAAGGGCAAGGAATAGTCTTTTGGCTGTTGTTTGTGAAAGAAAGGGGTGTATCTTGGCTATATTGCGGAGGAAGAAGCAACACGTTTTGGCAGCATTATTAATATGATCAGAGAAAATGAACCCCAAGCAATGTGCTACGTTAACATGGTTAATGGTCATGACATCAATAGTATCGTGAAAGGAAGACATGGGCTAGGTAAGGGTGGAAAGACCATGAGTTCAGTTTTGGCCAAGTTGAGCTTGTGGTGGCCTTAGTTTATACAGGTGGAGATAGCTACTTAGCAGTCTGCGATCTGGGTCTCATGTCAGCAGTTATTGAAGGGGTGTCTGGATCTGGATGTTATTGGAATACAGGTTATATTTAAGGCCAAATGAAGATAAAAGGTCTCCGAAAGAGAGAATGCACAAGGAGAACAACAGAGGACCAAGAACAGAACCCTGAGGCAATCCCACATTAAGATGAACAGGAGGAGAGGATTTGTTAGCAAAGTAACAAAGAAGGGGCAGTTTGAAAGGTAGGAAGAGAAGCAAGATGCAGTTTGATCCCGGATATCGATTGAATGGAGA
The DNA here is from genome assembly GCF_017654675.1 of Xenopus laevis. Taxonomy (NCBI): domain Eukaryota; kingdom Metazoa; phylum Chordata; class Amphibia; order Anura; family Pipidae; genus Xenopus; species Xenopus laevis. Next base: position 79,401,510 of record NC_054380.1, read on the forward strand.
ATTTGCATTAGAACAGAACGGTTAACAGTTTCAGAAGCAGAAGATTAGACCCGGAGAATGAGAATAGAGTAACGTCCTTTGGCCTTAGCAGTTTGGAGATTGTTTGCAACTCTACATAAGGCCGTTTCAGTGGAGTGTGCTGGTCGAAAGCCAGACTGCATAGGGTCAAGCAGATTATATATGCTGAGAAAGTTAGTAATATAGTAAAAGACGAGACATTCCAGAAATTTAGAGACTAGCGGTAAGAGAGAGGATGGCATCTGTGCCAATATGCCCCTACTGTCCATGCAAACACAAGGTGGAAACGCAAAACAATGCATTTTGGGTTGACATCTGCAATACTGTTTCTGTAAATGCTCACACAATATATGAGGCAGATTGGAGAAAACTGGTGTTTTCCTGACACAGTTTTTTTACACTGGTTGTGAACCCATCATGTGAGACATTAGTGTCAAAATGAGGGAGAAGTAGGGAGATTGCAAACTACAAAAGGCTCTGGCTGTAAATGAACTGAATAGGGAAGAAGGGACATTGAAGATATAATATTCTTTGCAAAGCTGTGTATAATAATAGAATATAATTATTATACAATAAATAATATCAATTTGAAATCTTTGAATAATTTGAAATTATGGTAAAAGGCTTTGTGGTCTATGGGAAATACTGCTCCCCTGGATGACTAAGCTGCATACAATTAAAAGAAAAGTCTTCCCATAGGGATAATTAAGTGCATCAGAGCTTAGATAGTCCTTAATAAATAGGTACTCATAATGTGATTTAATTTATTTTCCATCTCCAATAAGTGTCTTCCACAGGAAAATAAACAAAAAAGCGAACTAAAAACATTTAAAAGTGGACTTCACAGTCATTCACTATCTTTTCATGGAGTGGGCCCTCCAAAGTGCATGCTGCCTGTGACGGTGCTATTAATTTTACGATAGTTAGTCACGTTCTGCCACTAGGGGGAAAAAAAACAAAAAAAACTGTCCTTTACTGGCATATAGCAATCATCTTGAACTGAAGTTAGTACAGAGAGACTTCATTACATGACAAGTATTGGACAGCTTCAATAATCATGAAGTATGATCTCTCCATTATTTTTAGGATTTACTTCATCAAAATTAATTTCCAACCCATTATCCAAATCAACAGTGGTATTCTTACAATTCCTTCTGAATAATGTTCATTTCTCTGCTACAAAATACAATTTTACAATGTACATATGTTATGTATATTATGTTATTCCAATAATCTTAAACTAACATCATTTTACATGTTCAATTCTCAAAAGGGGATTATCAAGCAGCAGATTAAAAGCCTTTTCTTTTTGTAATAAAAAGGGGTGTTGCTTTTCAATGCACAGGTATGTGACCGGTTATCCAGAATTCTCCAATAGACTCCATTTTATCCAAATTTTAAAAAATAATTTCCTTTTTTCTCTGTGATGATAAAACAGTAATAGAAAATAATATAAAACATTAAATAAATCCCAATAAGGATTAATTATATCCATAGAAATAACTGTGGATAAGAACTTGGTAAAACGCAGTATTTTGCTTCCAAAATTGTGTTTTTATTGATCCACTACATGTTTCGAGCAGAGAGCTCTTTTTTTGAACACTTGAAAAAGAGCTCTCTGCTTGAAACATGTAGTGGATCAATAAAAGCACAATTTTTACAGCAAAATACTGTGTTTGACCAAGTTCTTATCCAGAGTTATTTCTATGAATTAAGGCTTCATTGGACAGAGGCGGTGGAGATTCAGTCATTGAATCCTGTTCTATATTGTTATTGAAGGAGTATTTATATCTTTTTGGATCAATTACAAGGTACAGTTTTATTATTACAGAGAAAAAGGAAATATTTTTAAAAAAAATCTGGATTATTTGGATAAAATTCCATAATTTGGAGCTTTCTGGATAACACATAACCAGATAACTTATCTTAACAGTTTTTGGGTTAATATAATATAGCTAACTGAAAAAATTGTTTGCAATGCATTCTCAATGCAGATAAATGTTTGCACTGTGAACAATTTTGCCATTCCAAACACTTTGCCCCAGCAACGTAACTAGAGGGGGCGGGCCCTGGTGTGGGACGTGCGCTGCCCCCCACCTGTGGGCAAGCTGCCTGGGGGCCATGAGGGGGTGCGGGCAGCTTGCCCAATCGCACCCCCGGTAGTTACGCCACTGCTTTGCCCTTTACACAACAGTAGGATAAGCTATTGTGAATTTTATAGCTTGCGATAGTGTGCAGTTATGTCTGCTCCAAAAGTTTATACCACCTTCGAGAAGGTCTTCAAATATTTGTGAAAGCCAATTTATTTGCCAACACATTAATGTCCAATCCAATTAAAAAAACCATATCCTTATTAGGAACAAAGCTGAGACCATTTGCTAAAAGTAAAGACACCACAATAATTGGTCAAAACCATTTTAATATACTCTGAAACAGTTATGTGGTGGCACTCAAAACAGATATACATGTAAATATTCTCCATTATAATGGATCTACGGGATATTGTGAACTGGTATTTGCACACAAAGGTTTCTTAAAAATTAAAGTTGTGGAAAAACACAAAAAGGTTCATATAAAAACACCCAAAACACAAAAGCTAGCACACCAAGGCGTGCAAAACAGTATTTCTATAACCTAGCATTTGGGACTGGGAAATTTCTTTGATTTGCATCTTAAAGGTACAGTAACACCAAATAAATGAAAGCGTTGATTGACATCTAATATATTGTTAGCATGCACTGGTAAAAGCAGTGTGTTTGCTTCAGAAACAACTATAGCTTATAAAAACAAGCTGCTGTGTAGCAACAGGGACAGCTTGGGAAAAAAGGAGAAAAGGCACATGTTATATAGCACATAAAGCTGGTGGTATACTGTCAAATTCAGGGGAGATTAGTCTCCCAGCAACAAATCGAATCGACTCGTTTCCCAAAATGCCTTATAGCTAACAAGAATTTGAATCATCGGCGGGATTCTGAAGTTGCCTCACGAGGAAACTTTGGTTGAGTTTGGAAAATTAAGAGCTACGTATGCCACATTCACATTCCTGCCGGCGGGAAGGTATTTTGGGTGAGATTTGTCGCTGCTGAGATTTGTATCTGCTATGTAACCTGTGCCTTTTCTCTCTTTTTCCAGCTTGAATGGCTGCCCCATGGCTACACAGCAGCTTGTTTATACTTCTTTATGAAGCAAACACAACAGTATTACCAGTGAAGAGCAACAGTCCATATTTTAATCACATGGGTAGTGTTCATTTTTTGGTGTTACTGTTCCTTTAAGTTAGTGATAAGGGTAAAAGATGACTATGTGAATGTTTTCTGTCCCTCATGAATATACTGCTCCTGTACGGAGTCGTGAAATGAAGGTCTTTGAGCTCCAAAAGACTTGAACAGTGTATTAGGTGCAAACAATGTGGCAGTCTGTGCTTGTTTTCTGCAATTTGCACCCAGCCACATTTTTATTTTTATTTGATTCTTTCAACCACACGTAATAAATTGCACTGTTTGGCCAGTAGCAGTAACCCATAGCAACCAATAAGATGTTTTCTTTTAAACAGGTGACCAGTAAATCCTACCTTCTGATTGGTTGCAGCCACTGGGCAAGAGTAGTGCCTTTTATTACAAAAAAAAAAAAATGTGGCTGGGTGCAAACTAACTAAGGACTCACTAAACACAGACCTTTATTGCTTTTAACCTAAATACCCCCAGTGTAGGAGGTGATAAGGATACAAAAAAATAAATATATTTGTGTGTTTTTTTAAAAACTAGATTTAATACATTTTCAGTACAAGCCTTATTTGTACACCAGCATAAAATATTATTCAAGGCTGTACAGTTATATGCATGCAACTATACAGTGCTGTAAACCTGCAGCCTTGTTATGAATAACACCTACAACATAAATATGCATCTAACACTAGAAGAAAAAAAGTCTATATCTTTAAAAAAATAGCTAGCTGTGAAAAACAAGCAACAGGCTAAGCTTTTGTTTCGATTCATGGTATTACACAGGCACCGTTATTTATAATTTAATGAAGAAGCCAGTACCGCTGGCAATGTGGAAACAAAGAACAGTCTTTAGAAATTGAAGGTAAGGAACTAAATAGTTAAAGAAAGACTACGGGGCAGATTAATTAATTAACTCTCCATATTCTACTGCCGAATGTAAATCCTTCGACTTCGAATATCGAAGTCGAAGGATTTACCGCAAATAGTTTGATCGAACGAAAAATCGTTCGATTCGAAGGATTTTAATCCATCGATCAAACGATTTTTCTTCAACCTAAAAATTGATAGAAAGCCTATAGGGACCTTCCCCATAGGCTAACATGGCACCTCGGTAGGTTTTAGGTGGCGAAGTAGGGGGTCGAAGTTTTTTTTGAAGAGACAGTACTTCGACTATCGAATGGTCGAACGATTTTTAGTTTGAATCGTTCAATTCAAAGTCGTATTCGAAGGTCGAAGTAGCCAAAAAAAACATTCGAAATTCAAAGTTTTTTTTATTCTATTCCTTCCTTCAGTAAATGGGCCCCATAATGTTATCTCTTTTATTACCCTCACTATTACAGCTTCTTGTGTAGCTATACAATTGTGAAAAGAAACACACAATCATTAACCCTTTAAGTGCCACAGATTGTAGAATCTACGTTCTGTGAATAAAGATATTTTACAATCTGCAACACTTCTGGGTTGGGGAACAGAGGAGCGGCTTTTCAAGCTGCTCGCTCTGTTCCCAAGCCCTAGGCAACAATCAGAACGGGGCATTGTGTCCTGCTGCTGCACGTGCTTCTGGACCCCCCATCTTCGCCCAACCCCTGCAGGATCACCCAGGAAGTCTGATGTTTTCTTCCTGGGACCCGTTCATCTCTTCCAGAATGATCTACAGCCTCTGCCCCAGGTTAGTGTTACATTTAGGGTGGGACTACACGGACGTTTCCGGCACAATCCAACGGGTTGCAACAAAACGCCGGCGTCAAATCGCATGCGACGGAAATAAGGTAAGTGAAGCCAGCGTTGATCCGACACAACTGCGTCTGCATCAGACAGTCGTGTCAACGGTGCGACTTCATCCGACATGTCTATCTCTTACCTTATTTCCGTCGCATGAGATTTGACGCCAGGATTTTGTTGTATTGTGCCGAAAACGTCCGTGTAGTCCTACTCTTATACGTACATACACACACTTATGACACGAATACTAACGTACATTCACACTTACACACACAAACATATTTTTGGGGATCGCAGGGTTCTCACACATTCACAGCACTCACACATGCACACGTGCAACACGCAATTTACCTATCTATACGTATCCAATACGGCATGCAATATGAAATCTACCACTTTATGGAAAATGTGCCAGATCATTTATTTATTTAAAAAAAATTGGGTCTGCTGAATTGGAACGCTAAGGATTTAATGATATCTACAATGAGCTTCAGTAAAATGCACAAAAGCCATTACATTAAGCTGAAAATAATGACTCTGGGAGAGGTACACTCCCCCTTGCCTCTGTCAAGGTAGGATAAAGGTTCTCACCTTTTTTTTTTCACTTAATAAACCATGAACCAAGAAAATCAATTGCGAACAGCTAATTAGTAAGAAAAAAACCCCAAATATTGTCATAATGCAGCATAGCAGTAAAACACACCAGATTTTAGAATCCTTAATGACAAGGTAGTTACAGTTAAAATCATTATTTTTCCAGCAATCTTCTCTGAAGCAGCAGTGCCACCTAGCATTCCTAACTATTTTTACTGGAATGGAACAGAGTTTAATAAATGGGCCATGTTTTAGAAAAATCTGTTTTTCTATCCAATCTTTATTAATAATTTCTACAGCAATGAATCACAAGAGGACATGCAACATGTATTATAATTAAGGTGGCAATTCACACCTGAAAAACAGATGCTTTAGAACCTACTTGCATAGGTTTGTGTGTGGGGGCCAGCAGATCTTCAGTAGGAGAGCAGACAACTGAATTACGTCACCTTGGCTGTTTTTTTACCACTCCTAAAGCAATTACTTGAGAACCAGGAGCTATCGTTACAGCAATATGCATTTTCTCTGAAACTTACATTTTCTATGTAGTAGATCTCAAAGTGTAAATACAATAACTAGCAACAACGCCATTGTACACTGTGTAAATGTGTTAAACATTCTGCATAGATAGAAAGCAGAGATGGATTTAGAGTATGCAAATGGAATAAAACAATATGTAAAAATGTAAAGGTTATGTGTAGAATTTGGCATTGTTTGAATACGTGTAAAAATGTGCATTGTTCTTGTCAATTTTTGGGATTGCTGGATTCTCTAAAAATATCTCACTGACTTCAAGAGACTATTCCAGGTCTTGTATAGGATAATATAGTACAGTCGTGGTATAGATGAGGTTGAAAAAAAGACATCGATCAAGTTAAACTTTTGTTTTCTAAACGAGTTTGCCTAACTGCAAGTTGATCCAGTGGAAAGTAAATCCATCTGAAATAATGCTCCCTTTAATTCCTTCATGGCTATATGTGCAAAAAAAAAAAAAAAAATTGTGTTCACATTTTAAACTTGTTTGCGCATATTTTTAAAATTGTGTGCTTAGGTCTTTGTCTTTTCACACAATATTCTTTGTGCACACCACAACATGTGTGACTGCTGGCCTAAAAAATTGTGTGCCGGTCTAAACGTTTGTGTGCACGAGCACAAAGCTGAGAGGGAACACTGATCTGAAGTCTTTCCAATATATCTCAGAAGGGAAAAAATCCTTCCTGGGACCACTGTGTGGATCAGCTTTGACTTAGTAATACTATTTTTTTGCTTTTCAAAAAGGCATCCAACCCTTTATTGAAACTAATGTATCTGTCATAACTTCTTTAGAGAAAGGCTTATAATTGTTTTACCAAGTAATCATTTATATTGCAGGATTATAGTGGCAGATATACTAAGTATTTCAATGAATACATAACTTAGTATAAAGTGCCATCATGATACATAGATAACAGATAAGGACATTTATTTGGTCTACTGTCACAAGATCTGTTATGGTGCATGGAGTCTTGCAGCACAGCATAGAAACATATCATAAGCATTTTACCTTACCTGAATTTGTTCGGGAGTCCATTGATCCAAATTAACCGATTTCACTCTTGATATGTGAACTCCAAGGTTTCTATGAATTCCAGCACAACGAATGCAGATAAAAACCCCTAAGTTCCAGGAAGCCCACCTAGGACCTGCAAGAAAAAATATATATTCCATTTAGCATTATTAAATAAGACTGTATATTAAGAAGTCCCTTTCATATTACAAATGAAACCCAAATTATTTATTTTATTAATACTTCCACACCTGCTACAAAATGAAAAAATCTCAACTTTCAACCACATTTTACCTTCCCCACCTCTGTCTCAGGCACAGCAATCATTTTCACTCTTATTTCTGCTAGAAACACTACTTAAAGAAAAAAACTTATGCAATGCAGGTAGAAAATTGGAAAGGTACTTTAGAAGAGATTTTGAAATGATAAATATAAATATTTGGGCAGAGACAACTTTTTTTCTAATATTGGTTCTATACATTACCACAATGAATTTTAAATGAAACAACTCAGATGCAGTTGAACTGCAGACTTTCAGTTATAATTCAGTGGGTTGAACAAAAAGATTGCATAAAAATGTGAGGAACTAAAGCCTTTTTTCACACAATCAATTAATTTCAGGGGCTCAAAAGTAATTGGACAACTGTCTCAAAGGCTATTTCAAGGGCAGGTGTGGGCAATTCCTTTGTTATGTCATTATCAATTAAGCAGATAAAAGCCCTGGAGTAGATTTAAGGGGGGTGCTTGTATGTGGAAGATTTTGCTGTGAACAGACATGCGGTCAAAAGAGCTCTCCATCCAGGTGAAACAAGGCATCCTTAAGCTGCAAAAACAGAAACACCCATCCGAGAAATTGCTACAATATTAGGAGTGGCAAAATCTACAGTTTGGTACATCCTGAGAAAGAAAGAAAGCACTGGTAAACTCAGCAACGCAAAAAGACCTGGACATCCACGGTAGACAACAGTGGTGGATGATCGCAGAATCATTTCCATGGTGAAGAAGAACCCCTTCACAACAGCCAAACAAGTGAACAACACTCCCGGAGGTACGTGTATCGATATCCAAGTCTACCATAAAGAGAAGACTGCATGAAAGTAAATACAGAGGGTGCACTGCAAGGTGCAAGACACTCATAAGCATCAAGAATAGAAAGGCTAGATTGGACTTTGCTAAAAAACATCTAAAAAAGCCAGCACAGTTCTGGAAAAAAGTTCTTTGGACAGATGAAACCATGATCAACCTCTACCAGAACGATGGCAAGAAAAAAGTATGGAGAAGGTGTAGAAGAGCTTATGATCCAAAGCATACCACATCATCTATACAACATGGCGGAGGCAGTGTGATGGCTTGGGCGTGCATGGCTGCCAGTGGCACTGGGACACTAAGTGTTTATCCATGATGTGACACAGGACAGAAGCAGCCAAAAGAATTCTGAGGTGTTCAGAGACACGGTCTGCTCAAATCCAGCTAAATGCAGTCAAATTGATTGGGAGGCGTTTCATAATACAGATGGACAATGACCCAAAACATACAGCCAAAGAAACCCAGGAGTTTATTAAAGCAAAGAAGAGGAATATTCTTGAATTGCCAAGTCAGTCACCTGATCTGAACCCAATGGAGCATGCATCTCACTTGTTGAAGACTAAACTTCAGACAGAAAGGCCCACAAACAAACAGCAACTGAAAGCCACTGCAGTGAAGGCCTGGCAGAGCATTAAAACGGAGGAAACCCAAAATTTGGTGATGTCCATGAGTTCAAGACTTCAGGCTGTCATTGCCAGCAAAGGATTTTCAACCAAGTATAAAAAATGGACATTTTATTTTCAGTTTTATAATTTGTCCAATTACTTTTGAGCCCCTGAAATGAAGTGATTGTGTTAAAAAAAGGCTTTAGTTCCTCACATTTTATACAATCTTTTTGTTCAACCTACTGAATTAAAGCTGAAAGTCTGCAGTTCAACTGCATCTGAGTTGTTTCATTTAACATTGATTGTGGTAATGTACAGAACCAAAATTAGAAAAAAACGTTGTCTCTGCCCAAATATTTATGGACCTAACTGTGTGTAATCTTGAGGTTGTTGCATAGCTGGAGGTGGATATTTCAGCTCCTGCAAACTAAATAAAGGTATTTCTATTAAAGTCTTTATTTAATTAAAAGATTTTCTTTGGGGGGGGGGGGTCAGAAAAAAAAGAAAGAGCGGTCGACCAAAGATGGTTTTATTAACATCTGTTGGTTAAGTAGATATTGTAATTTGAATTAGTCAAAAGCAGATTGTACCAAAACAATTTACATACTTATATAAGTTACAACAATAAAAAAATACAGCAATAATAGGAAACAACAATTATTACTTAGCATAACTATGTAGTTTATGTCAAGCATTAAAGGGCAAGTAAACCCCAAAATAAAAAAAATTGCCTAATAAAAGAAGCCATAATCCAAGCAAATTTCCTGTATACATTTATAAAAAAAAATGTGCAGTGCTTTTAACGTTATTTGTAAAAACAGTGGCCATTGAAAGCAGCATTTGATTAACTCCCAGGTTGTTACATTTTAAAAAATGTTGCAAAGTGTTCGTTCCCCAGCAAAGACAGGTCTATGAAACCATATAAAACAAGGCAGCTGATTAAGTCTGAGCCAGAGAATACAAAGGGACAGACTAACTTTGCTTTCAATACAATACATATACAAATATATTAAACCCCAGAGAATATTTCTAATGAATGCATATTACAAAGTTTTTGACCACACTCATTTTGTGGCTACACCCCCTAATCACCATGTTCATTTTACAAAAATTTGGTAGGTTATGCAAGTTTGAACATATTTCTGTGTTTTTTACGTGTTATTACAGTTTTGTTATTGAAGGTGAATTGCCATTTAAGCTGCTTGTTTCAGTTTCCCCAAGATATCTGCTTATCTTAAAGGGCACCTATCACAGCCAAAATCAAACAAAAATTAAACAATCTGACCAGTACAACCTAAACACGTTTAATCAAACTACAAATATAGTTTTTAGAAGAAAAAAAATGCAGGTTTTAAAAAATCCCTTACTTTGTCAAATGGGTTCTTTCAGTGAGGGAGTCCATACTGAGACTATAACATGCACATTTCAGGAGCATGCTCAGATTGTAGCACTGCCTTGAGTATTTTACCCAGAATGCCTAGCTTTAGTAAACTCCTCCAATAGAGGTATCATGAGATTTCCCTATCTTGTCCCCTGCTGGTGATGTTATTATGCAAATGAAGGGCACACACTAACTTCCAGAAGGTGGCAGGACTAATGAACAGCAGCTAACACAGATATTTGGCTGATTTAAAAAATAGCTTAAGTTGGCCATAGACACAAAGATCTGATCGTACGAATCGAGGATTCGTATGATTTTCTAACCGTGTGTGGAGAGTCCCGACATTTTTCGTCCGGCGGAGATCGGTCGTTTGGTCGATCGGACAGGTTAGAAAATTTCTGTCGGCTGCCGATAATATCTCTGCGTGTATTGCCGATCGTACGATTTTCAGTGGGAGACTGTCACTAGCTTTGGTTGGACATAGATATCGTACGATTGCTGTCAGGGGCAGAACATTGCTGATCTGTTCTTTTACTAATCTGACTGGTTAGACTTTGATCTGAATGGTTAGTGGCGGGTCGGGAGATGGGAAAGTGTCCATCTTAAGAAAGGTTGATAAGCAACCAAGGTATTTCAACTGAGCATGTGCAATATTTCAGAGCTACAGTTGGCTGGGAAGATATAGGCAGGAGGAGCCAGTGAAATCCAAGATGCCTGCCTTAAAGGAAAACTATACCCCCCAAAAAATGTAGGTCTCTATAAAAAGATATTGCATAAAACAGCTCATATGTAAAATCCTGCTTCATGTAAATAAACCATTTTCATAATAATATACTTTTCTAGTAGCATTGGATAATCATAAATAGAAAATTGCCATTTTAAAAAATAAGGGCCGCCCCCTGGGATCGTAGGATTCACTGTACTCACAAACATACATGTTAGGTCACATGAGCCAATTAACAGACAGAGTTGTGTCTTTTGCTTCTACACTTCTTCCTGTTACAGTTAGAGTTGAGGTATTTCTGGTCAGGTGATCTCTGAGGCAGCACACAGACCATGACGAAATGGTGGCTCAAGGCAAGAGATGTAAAAGGGCAATATTTATTTAAATATATATTCCAGTTTGGTAAGATTCTTTAATATGCCACTTCATATGATATGAACTATCTGTTGCTTAAGTGTTCATTTTGGGGGTATAGTTTTCCTTTAAAGGAACAGTTCAGTGTGAAAATAAAAACGGTGTAAATAGATAGGCTGTGCAAAATAAAAAATGTTTCTAATATAGTTAGTTAGGCAAAAATGTAATATATAAAGGCTGGAGTGAACAGATGTCTAATAAAACAGCCAGAATCCAACTTCCTGCTTGAGGGGGGGGGGCACATGGGTCATATCTGTTGCTTTTGAATCTGAGCAGAATGCTGAAAATCAATTGCAAACTCACTGAACAGATGTACCATGTGGCCCCCCTTCAAGTTGCTATCTCAGTTATAGAGCTGAAAAGCAGGAAGTTGTGTTCTGGCTATTATGTTAGACATCCAGTCACTCCAGTATTTATACGTTACATTTTTGCCTAACTTACTATATTAGAAACATTTTTTATTTTGCACAGCCTATTTACCCAGTTTTTATTTTCAAACTGAACTGTTCCTTTAACTAGAACTGCACTCGAGATAGGGGAGATTTTGCAGAACGTATAGTAAGCTGATGATTTACATTATACAAACAATTCTAATTGTTTTAAAAATCGGATTTCTTGGCCTTTCACATAGTGTATTTACTTAGTAAATGATTTCAGTTATGATTGGTGCCCTTTAAATTGTTACAATTACTTATTTTCTTATCTTAAATGGTTATAAATTATCTAAGTGCACCTGGTATCTAAGTGCACCCGGTGGCTGTTCAGGGCTCTCTGCCAAAAGCCAATTAAATTACAAACGTATCTTTTTCTGGCTGTTCAGTGCAGGAGATCAAAGAGAAAGTCAGGACATTTCAGTAACAAGCTGGGACTGTGGGTTGAGTGGTCAAAATCGGGACTGTCCTGCTCAAAACGGAAATATATTAAAGCAACTTAAGCAACTTATTCCTTAAGAGCTAGGGAGATTATGTGCCTATTTTCAGGTGATAGATAGGGTTGCACCAGATGTTAGGAAGGGTGATATTGAGCTTTTGAGGAAAGAGTCAATTTGGATATTTACATTGGGCACTCTCACCAAAGGGTCCGAATATGGAGTGGGAACTAACTTTTTTGAGGAAAGAACTTTTAGGTGTATATCCATTTATATATTAATTAGTATATTTACATTTGTGTATTCATTTACCCACTTAATGCTTTACTGATTGATTTATAGTTGATGAATTAGAAAATTATATTTATTTTTTATTATTCATTCATAAATATTGTACAGTATGTTGAATTGCTGCTATTTGTCTCTTTACACAGGTATATTGTATGTATCAATAATCAATCATTTAGGTGACTTTGTAATTACTTTATTAGATCAGATTTATTGAGACAGGCTATAAATATAGGTTGTCAGCAGTTGGCGCCATGGATTCTGATGAAGCAACACGAAATGCGTGAAGTCGTGCTCTCTCCCTGCCCAGTTATCCTCATGTGATTTTAACAAATTTTTAACACAGTTTGCAAGATTTTAACATTTGATTGATCCGTTTTGTAGTTAGCAATATATCCTCCGTGCATATGTGGAGCTTTTCTTAACCACTACATCAACACAGCATGTAGCTCCGCCCCTTTAGTTCATAGAGGCTCTTTGAGGTGTCTTTGAATGCCTCAC